>NC_142802.1:10633809-10919216 GCF_049724085.1 Artemia sp. Qi Xiang Cuo | reverse complement strand
GTTGCAATTGTATTTTAATTGTTTTATGACAAAGCAGTGCTGAATTACTCTGATTCTTGTTTTTCGACGCAGGCATTTGCTACAGGTGAATGACCCCCTACCAATAGCACAATAAGTGATACCTGACATGGCTCAATGAATTTTGTCTAAAGTGACACCTGAGCAAGCTAGTGATTACAGAAGGCACAGAATAATCAAGTGATACGAACGCATATGACCGATTGGTCGAACGCATCAAACCCCAAACAACAACAACATCGAAGGAACGCCAAAACGGGTAACCCAGCAAAGTATTTGAATTAGGATTTTACTCTCCACCCCGTCAAGGCGTACATGAATTGGTCACACAATAATACAAATACAGTGCAAAAATGAATTTGTAAAAATACAAATGAATATGAATTGTCAATTTAATAGACATATACTGATATTTGTTCCTTAAAATGTTAATAATATTTGATTTAGTAAAGTTATGAAAGTAAAAACATCTAAATTTGTTTCACTCAAGTCCAAATTATCTTCTGGCTTCGGGAAAACATAGGGATTTTGAGCCATACTCATGTCAATTTCTGCTCGTTTTTAGTTTGACTGGGTTATATATTGTAATTTTGTTCGTTTAGGGTGTAGATTATTTATCGATGCTGATTAGTGGTAGTTTTACGCCTTGTAGATTATTTGATTTTTATTTTTTCTCATTTTTGGTTTAATGGAGTTATTTACTTTTCTTTGATAGACTTGCTTTGTGGAAAAAGTTTTTTTTTATTAATTTCTGTTCGTTTTATATTGACATCGTCTTTCCAGGGGGAAAAAATAATAGTTTAAATCTTTTCGGTTTTTCTTTAGGAATTAATAGTTTGGCCTTCTATTTGTATACTGAAGAAAATGTTTCAACAGAATTTAACAACATACACCCTTTTAAAAATCTGGGCATAAATAGCAGTGTTTAATTTAGTTTTATACCTCCTCTTGTTGACCTGAAAAATTAACTTGATACCCATTCGCAAAAAAACCATCTATGCTCTTTGACAGATTGGATATACTTACACTCTTTTGATTTAGCTAAATTTTAAGAGCAGAAGTAGTAATAAAGTGGCTCCCGATTAATAATTAGAAGTAAGTTTGAACATAATACCCTGAGTCATTATTGGAATACTGCTGAAATGTCTTATTGGCAATCAGCATACACACAGTGCTTTTTTATTTAATCTTAAGGCAACATTTAGTTTTTAAACATAATGGGCATATTGCACAACTGTTGGGGGGTTGACCTATGCAAAAGCCCTAGAGATACAGTTAAAAGACTGTTCAGCTAGGCTTAACAAAATGGCTATCTTAAAATTTTGATTGGAAGCGTTTGGAAAATTATAAGCTAAAGAGGAGGGCTGATTGCCCTCCAATCACTTTTGACTGTTAAAAATGATGCTAGAACTTTGAACTTCCAATCAAATTAGCTCCTTTAAAATGTCAATGATATTACTTGCTATGTTAGAGCAGCTTTGCTTGTGATATTGCTTATATGCCATTTTAATACTGACATGCATATAGTTTTTTCGTTTAATTGAAATTTTCCCTAAATGTTTCAGCGGAATGCCCTTAGTGTCATTAGTTATACAATCTATGTGGGCATAGTGTGTTTCGATTAATTTCAATACAGTTACAATATTGCCCACAATTTTTGCCTTAATACTCTTCGGTTTATTAGTAGTAGTAGTAGCACCAGTAGATATAGCAGTAGCAGTATTGTTAATAGTAGTAATCTTAGCTTTAGTAGTAGTAGTAGTAGTAGTATTAGCATTAATAATAATAGTAGCAGTAGTAGTTGTTGTAGGAATAGAAGCAGTAGTATTGTGATGCAAATATTGTCATTTGGTTAGTTCAACATCCCACACAACAAGCGTTGTAAGTTTTAATTTTACACACGAAACTGTCTCTAAGATATTGCTGATATTCCCTTTTGTCAAATTGCATACGAATGGCAGGTTGTTATCAGTACAACAGATAATTTCAGAAATATTCTCTGAAAATTTCACCTTCATACCCATAAGTATGGTTGTAATAGTAGTCAGAGCAGTAGTTTAACTGCTCAACTTAATACAATTAGCGACTGTTATGGTATTGTCGATTCACTCTCTTGACAATCTGTATATTCATATACTTCTTAAAATTTTCATCTTAATGCTCTCTTAACCTTACAAGGAGTTGTGATAGAATTAGCAGTTGCAGTAGTATTAGTAGTAGTGGGTACATATTGCCTTTTGGTCAATTGATCTTCCCCTTGAAGTATTCTCTGAGAGTTCCAACTTAGTAAACAAATCAATTCTTAAGATACGCTATTCTGACAATCTAAATGCATAAACTGTCTTTTGTTTGTTCGAATTTGCCATCAATATTCTCTTAAATTTTACATTCATAGACTTAGCCTCAATAGCACTATTATCACAGTAGTATCGGTGCTAGTAAAAGTAGTTGCAGTGTTAGTTTTTTATTAGTAGTAGTAGTAGTAGTAGCAGTAGTAGCAGCAGTATCAAAAGTGGCATTGCCTTTGGTCAGTTGAGCATCGCTTTCATGATGGCCCGGAATCTTCACATTGACACATTAAGCCGTTCCAAAAATATTGTTGATATGCACTTTTGACACCCTTTTGACGCCCTTTTCACCTTACAAGTTGTTGCATTTGAAGTAGTAGTTGGAGTAGTTTAGTAGCAGTAGTATTAGTGTTAGCAATGACATGCATATATAACCTTTTTGTCAATTGATCTTCCCCTTTACGGATTCTCCGTAAGTTTCAACTCAACACCCAAATCAATTCTTGAGATACGCCCTTTTGACAAACTGCATATGCCAAAACACTCTTGGCACATGCCAAGAGTGTTTTTATTTAGTTCAATTTCCCCGTCAATATTCTTTCAAATTTTGACCTTCATACGTGTAGCCTTCATTATACTAGCATCATAGTAGTAGTGGTAGTAGTAGGAACAGCAGTAGTAGTAATAGTGTATAATTATTAGCAGTAACAGTAGTAGCAGCAGTATAAATATGAGTAGCAACAGGTACATTTTGCCTTTTGGTAAACTGAACATCCCACCCATGATACCCCTGAAGATTCCTCTTGATATGATAAGCCGTTCCAAAAATACTGTTGATATACCCGTATCAGCAATCTGTATACACATAGTAGGTTTTGATTTAGTTTAACTTTACCCTCAACGTTTCCTCAGATATTTTTTCAGTATCCTCAGTCTTAGTAGTACTCGCTACAAAAGTAGTAATTTTAGTGATAGTAGTAATAGTAATTGTGGTAGCAGTAGAAGCACTATTAGTTGTCATAACAATAGGTTACAAATATTGCCTTTTTGGTCAATTGGTCATCTCCCTTGTCATTTCCTGAAAATTCCAAATTAATATACTCAGTCATTCCTGAGTTACATCCTTTTGTCAACCCATATAAGGGGTCAGGAGGTCCCACGAGAACACCGTGCTGCCACCTACAGCTTTTTTACATAATTTATGCATTTTTTTATGGTTCGTTGTCAGTGAGAATGGAAAAACAGGATTTTTCCCACTTTTATGGATGTTTCTTGGACGGGTATGAGTGTTGGTCAATTTATTTGATGTTTTTCATGGATGTCAACATCAATTTATGTCTGTTTTATGGTTTTTGTCAGTGAGAATGAAAAAACAGGATTTCCCTCACTATGATGGATGTTTTCTGGATTATTGAGTCTAACGGGGGAACAGTGTCAATGACACTTCATTCAAGATCAATTGATTTGTTGTTGTTGTTGTTTTGGCCAAGTGCACGCTAGGGGCGAATGTTAATAATTCCCCTTCGAAACAACAAATTAATTCCCCTTTCTTGACAAATCAATCAACCATGACATCATCTGTCAGACATTAAAAAACTTCGACCAGAAACAATTCACCTTGACATCACCTATCAGATATTAATTAACTTCGCCCCGGAAACAATTCTGGTCGAACTCCAAAGATATTAATAAACTTTGCCCCGGAAACAATTCTCCAAGAAACTCCGGCAAATGTTTTGATCTTAGAGATGAAGATATTAACGTGGGAAAGGCTTTCTTAGTAATTTGAAATGTGACAGCGCAGGGATGCCAAAAACAAAAGGAACACGCTGAAATTACGTTTAGGGATTATTTAAGCGAAACCGTTTTAGACATTTTATGGAATTATTTCGGCGAAACAGTTAGAGACATTTTAAAAGATGATTTCAGAAGATGTTTTAGAAGAGGTTTTGAGTGTGGTCGTTATAATACACAATTTCCATTTGAACAGTGTTGTGAGGTCCTCTACCCCAACCCCAAAGGGCTCCGATCACCATACCCTAACCCCGAAGGAACCCCCCGGCCCCCAAAGGTCCCCCGGGCTCCCAAAGGACCACCCAGCCCCCAAGGGCCCCCCAGACCCCCAAAAGCCCTCCCCGGGCACCCAAAGAGTCCCCTCCCCATTTTTAATACTTTTTTAAGGCTTTATAATATCTTTTCAGAACAAGTTCATTTCTTAATGTCATTCCTAAACCCATTTTTCAACTTGAAGTACCCATCCTTTTCACCCACAACTATACTTTACAGCTTTTTGGATACCTCAACACCAAGAAATACTTTTCTAAAGACATTTCAGAACAGCTTATTTTCTTAATATCCCTTCTAAACCCATTTTACATGTTTAAGCTCCCATCCTTCTCACCCCCAACTTTACTTTTCAGCTTTTTGGATACCTCAACACCAAGAAATACTTTTCAAAAGGCATTTCAGAGCATGTTCCTTTCTTAATGTCGCTTCTATACCCATTTTACGACTTGGAGTACCCATCCTTTTCACCCACAACTATACTTTACAGCTTTTTGGATACCTCAACACCAAAAAATACATTTCAAAAGCCATTTCAGAGCAAGTTCCTTTCTTAATGTCCATCCTAAACCAATTTTCCAACTTGAAGTACCCATCCTTTTCACCCACAAATTTATTTTACAGCTTTTTGGATACCTCAACACCAAGAAATACCTTTCAAAAGGAATTTCAGAACAACTTCCTTTCTGAATGTCCCTTCTAAACCAATTTTCCAACTTAAAGTACCCATCCTTTTCACCCACAACTTTACTTTACAGCTTTTTGGATACCACATCACCAGGAAATACCTTTCAAAAGGCATTTCAGAGCAAGTTCCTTTCTTACTGTCACTCCTAAACCCATTTTACAAGTTGAAGTACCCATCCTTTTCACCCGCAACTCTACTTTACAGGTTTTTGGATACCTCAACACCAAGAAATACCTTTCAAAAGGCATTTCAGAGCAATTTCCTTTCTTAATGTCCCTTCTAAACCCATTTTCCAACTTGAGGTACCCAACCATTTCACCCACAACTTTACTTTACAGCTTTTTGAATGCCTCAACACCATGAAATACCTTTCAAAAGGCATTTCAGAGCAAATTCCTTTCTTAATGTCCCTTCTAAACTCGTTTTCCAACTTGAAGCATCCATCCTTTTCACCCACAACTTTACTTTACAGCTTTTTGGATACCTCAACACCAAGAAATACTTTTCAAAGGCTTTTGAGAACAAGTTCTTTACGTAATGTGATTTCTAAGCCAATTTTACAAGTTGAAGTAGTCATCATTTCCTCCATAACATTACTATAAGGCTTTTTGAATACCCCAGCATCAAGCAATACCTTTCAAAAGGCTTTATTATATCTTTTCAGAACAAGTTCTTCATGTGATTTTCTTCCTAAACCCATTTTACAAGTTGAAGTACTTATCTTTTCCCCCACAACTTTACTTTACGACTTTTTTGCACACCTAAATATCAAGCAATACTTTCCAAAAGGCTTTATTATATCTTTTCAGAACAAGTTTTTTTCTTAATGTCCTTCTTAAACCATTTTTACAAGCTGAAGTAGTTTTCTTCTTCACCACAACTTTACTTTACGACTTTTTGCACACCCCAAGATCCAGCAATACTTTTCAAAAGGCTTTATTATATCTTTTCAGAACAAGTTCCTTTCTTAATATTCTTCTTAAACAAATTTTACAAATTCTAAATTTTTTCTTAGGATTATTTCAGTAGTGTTTTGTCATGGTTTACCATGTCACAGTTACATTCTCTTGATTTTTAAAGTTCATTTTGGTTTTCTTTCGTTGAAATACAAGAGTTTGAATATTTCAGTAGTGTTTTGTTATGGTTTACCTTGTCACAGTTACAGTCTCTGGATTTTTAAAAGTTCATTTTGAATTTCACTCATTGAAATGCAAGAGTTGGAATACTTCAGTGGTGTTTTGTTGTGGTTTACCCTGTCACAGTTACATTCTCTTAATTTTTCAAAGTTCATTTTGGTTTTCTTTCATTGAAATGCAAGAGTTGGAATATTTCAGTAGTGTTTTGTTGTGTTTTACATTGGCACAGTTACATTCTATTGATTTTTCAAAGTTCATTTGAATTTCTTTCATTGAAATGCAAGAGATGTAATATTTCAGTAGTGTTTTGTTGTGGTTTATCTTATCACATTTACATTCTCTTAATTTTTCAAAGTTTCTTTTGGTTTTCATTCGTTGAAATGCATGAGTAGGAACATTTCAGTAATGTTTTGTTGTGGTTTACCTCGTCACAGTTACATTTTCTTGATTTTTCAAAGTACATTTTGGATTTCTTTCGATGAAATGCAAGAGTTGGAATATTTCAATAGTGTTTTGTCGTGGTTTACCTTATCAAAGTTATTTTCTCTTAATTTTTCAAAGTCAATTTTGAATTTCTTTAATTGAAATGCAAGAGTTGGAATATTTCAGTAGTGTTTTGTTATGGTTTACCTTGTCACAGTTACATTCTCTTGATTTTTCAAAGTTCATTTTGGATTTGTTTCATTGAAATGCAAGAGTTGGAATATTTCAGTAGTGTTTTGTTGTGTTTTACATTATCACAGTTACATTCTCTTGATTTTTAAAAGTTTATTTTGGTTTTCTTTCATTGAAATGCAAGAGTTGTAATATTTCAGTAGTGTTTTGTTGTGTTTTACATTGTCACAGTTACATTCTATTGATTTTTCAAAGTTCATTTGAATTTCTTTCATTGAAATGCAAGATTTGTAATATTTCAGTACTGTTTTGTTGTGTTTTATTTTGTCACAGTTACATTCTCTTAATTTTTCAAAGTTCATTTTGGATTTTTTTCGATGAAATGCAAGAGTTGTAATATTTCAGTAGTGTTTTGCCATTGTTTACATTGTCACAGTTACATTCTCTTAATTTTTCAAAGTTAATTTTGAATTTCTATCTTTGAAATATAAGAGTTGTAATATTTCAGTAGTGTTTGGTTTTGGTATAACTTGTCACATTTACATTTTTTTGATTTTTCAAAGTTCATTTTCAATTTCTTTCGTTGAAATATAAGAGTTGTAATATTTCAATTGTGTTTTGTTGTGGTTTATCTTATTACAATTACATTCTCTTAATTTTTCAAAGTTCATTTTGGTTTTCATTCGTTGAAATGCATGAGTAGGAACATTTCAGTAATGTTTTGTTGTGGTTTACCTTGTCACAGTTACATTTTCTTGATTTTTCAAAGTACATTTTGGATTTCTTTCGATGAAATGCAAGAGTTGGAATATTTCAATAGTGTTTTGTCGTGGTTTACCTTATCAAAGTTATATTCTCTTAATTTTTCAAAGTCAATTTTGGATTTCTTTCATTGAAATGCAAGAGTTGGAATATTTCAGTAGTGTTTTGTCGTGGTTTACCTTGTCACAGTTACATTTTTTTGATTTTTCAAAGTTAATTTTGGTTTTCCTTTTTTGAAATGTAACAGTTGGATTATCACAGGTGTGAAATGATTGGTTTACCTTGTCACACTTACATTCTCTTAATTTTTCAAAGTTCATTTTGGATTTCTTTCGATCAAATGCAAGAGTTGGAATATTTCAATAGTGTTTTGTCGTGGTTTACCTAATCATAGTTACATTCTCTTAATTTTTGAAAGCTCATTTTGGATTTCTTTCGTTGAGATACAAGAGTTCGAATATTTCAAGTGGGTCTTGTCGTGGTTGACCTAATCACAGTTATATTCTCTTGATTTTTCAAAGTTCATTTTGAATTTATTTCGTTGAAATGCAAGAATTGGAATATTTCAGTAGTGTCTTGTCGTGCTTTACCTTGTCACAGCTACATTCTCATAATTTTTTAAAGTTCATTTTGGATTTCTGTCGTTCAAATGCAAAAGTTGGAATATTTCAGTAGTGTTTTGCTGTAGTTTACCTTGTCACAGCTGCATTCTCTGAATTTTTCAAAGTTCATTTTGGATTTCTTTTGATAAAATGCAAAATTTGTAATATTTCAGTAGTGTTTTGTCGTGGTTTACCTTGTCACAGTTACATTCTCTAGATTTTTCAAAGTCCATTTTGAATTTCTTTCGTTGAAATGCAACAGTTGGAATATTTCAGTAGTTTATTGTCGTGGTTTACCTTGTCACAGTTACATTCTCTGGATTTTTCATAGTTCATTTTTGTTTTCTTTCCTTGAAATGTAAGAGTTGGAATATATCACTAGTGTTTTGTTGTGGTTTACCTTGTCACAGTTACATTCTACTAATTTTTCCAAGTTCATTTTGGATTTTTTTAGTTGAAATGCAAGAGTTGGAATATTTCTGTAGTGTTTTGTCATGGCTTACCTTGTCACAGTAACATTCTCTTTATTCTTCAAAGTTAATTTCGAATTTCTTTCAGTGAAATGCAAGAGTTGGAATATTTCAGTGGTGTTTTGTCGTGGTTTACCTTGTCAGAGTTACATTCGCTTGATTTTTCAAAGTTCATTTTAAATTTCTTTCATTGAAATGCAAGAGTTGGAATATTTCAGTAGTGTTTTGTTGTGGTTTATCTTGTCACAGTTACGTTCTCTTGATTTTTCCAAGTTCATTTTGGTTTTATTTCGTTGAAATGCAAGAGTTAGAATATTCCAGTAGTGTTTTGTAGTGGTTTACCTTGTCAAACTTCTATTCTCTTAATTTTTCAAAGTTGATTTTGGTATTTCTTTCATTGAAATTAAATAGCTTGAATATTTCAGCAGTGTTTATTCGTCGTTTACTATTTCGAAGTTAAATTCTCTTAATTTTTTAAAGCTCCGTTTGAATTTCTTTCATTGAAATGCAAGAGTTTGAGTATTTCAGCAGTGTTTTGTCGTGGTTTACCTTGTCAAAGTTACACTCTCTTAATTTTTTAAATGTTTATTTTGAATTTCTTTCGATGAAATGTGAGAGTTGGAATATTTCAATAGTGTTTTGTTGTGGTTTACCTTATCACAGTTACATTTTGTTAATTTTTCAAAGTTCATTTTGAATTTCTTTCATTGAAATGCAAGAGTTGGATTATTTCAGTAGTGTTTTGTCATGGTTAACCATGTCACAGCTACATTCTCATGATTTTTCAAAGTTCATTTTGAATTTCTTTCGTTGAAATACGACATTTGGAATATTTCAGTAGTGTTTTGTTGTTGTTTACCTTTTCACAGTTACATTTTCTTGATTTTTCAAAGTTAATTTTGTATTTATTTCATTTAAATGCAATAGTTGGAATATTTCAGTAGTGTTTGGTTGTGCTTTACCTTGTCAAAGTTACATTCTCTTGATTTTTCAAAGTTCATTTTGGATTTCTTTCGTTGAAATGCAAGAGTTGGAATATTTCAGTAGTTGGGGTTTACCTTTTCACAGTTACATTCTCTTGAATTTGCGAATTTCATTTTGAATTTCTTTCATTGAAATACAAGAGTTTTAATATTTCAGTAGTGTTTTATCGTGATTTACATTGACACAGTCACATTCCCTTAAGTTTTAAAAGTTCATTTTGGATTTCTTTCCTTGTAATGCAAGAGTTGGAATATTTCAGTAATGTTTTGTTGTGGTTTACCTAGTCACAGTTACATTCTCTTGATTTTTCAAAGTTCATTTTGATTTCTTTCGATGAAATGCAAGAGTTGGAATATTTCAGTAGTGTTTTGTTGTGGTTTACCTTGTCACCCTTACATTCTCTTGATTTTTCAAAGTTCATTTGAATTTTTTTCATTGAAATGCGAGAGTTGGATTATTTCCGTTGTGTTTCGTTATGGCTTACCTTATGACATGATATTATTTCGTTTTTCAAAACTTCATTATGAAATTCTATTATTTAAATTTAATAACTGGATTATTTCAGGAGTGGTTTGTATGTGGTTTACCGTTTCACGTTACATTCTCTTGATTTTTTCAAAGTTCATTTTGAATTTCTTTTGTTGAAATGTAAGAGTTGGAATATTTCAATAGTGTTTTGTCATGGTTTACCTTGTCACTGTTACATTTTCACTTCCTCATTTTCCAGTTACAAGGGAAAAAGAGGGGAAAATCAAGATATCCTCTAAAAGGAAAAGATAGTCAGACTACACAATTTGGCTCTACAGAATTTGGAGAGGAGACAAAGGTCTATCAACTCGGTGCTTTAAAACCCTCTAACACCGTTTTGACGAGAGTTTAATATCTTATTCTCTGGTGCTCCTCTTTGCCACTTTGCTCGAGATGGTGCACTAATGGTGCATTTACACACAGTGGAAATTCGAGCGGATTGTGAAAACCGAGCCGATTTTCCCACCGGTTTTGTGCTTGAAATTTTCTCTAGCCGAAAGCTAGTGGTCGTTAAGATCGTAAAGTGAATTCAAACTTTAGTGATAATTTGGAGCTTTCCTTATAGCTCAGGCTGTTTTCAAATGTTTTATTTTGTGAGGCAGAGCAGAAATAGAAGGAAATAATTTGAGTTACTTGGAAAGTGCGACGCGTCACGCTGGTTGTACAGTTCCTGAATTCTATTTTTGCGTGTGAACAAGTGGTTAACCTTACGTACAAATTAAGGTACTTTGCTTCCTTGCTTTACGTCCTATGTCTGAGAACTGCTTAATTAGTAAAAATTCTTAACTGTGCCTCCTGGCTTGAGGCTGATTAGAGGTGTTGAACTCACAAATCTTATGGACAGATTTGCTTTGTAGGTTGTTTTCGTGTCCGAAACAGGGCTTAGGTTTGGGTTTAGCCACAAGTGTGACTACAATGTGGCTCATGCAAAAAGTTCCTCTTTCTTGCCTGATAAGTTTTTGTTTGTAGTTTTCACATGACACCCTATTCATGGAGGAAGAACATGAATGTTGCAAGCTCTGCAGCCGCAGCATCCGTACTGGTGGTGAAAGTGTCAGAATTTCAAAAAATGGATCCCTTTGGATCAACGAAGTCGGTGTGCAACGGGGTGAACAGATAACAGTTGAAGACGGTGAAATAGTACACAACCAGTGCAGAAAAGGCTACTGCCGTCCGACGTCCATAGCTTGTCTCGTAAAACGAAAGAATGACGATTTCGAGAATACTTCAGCAGGTTGGACAAGTGCCTTTCTTCTTCTACAACAGAAGCCAACAGGGGAACAGTCTTGTGTACAAACCCATACCGACCATCACCTTCGATGAAAAGATCGATGGCAGTGACCTACTATGGCATGCAAGCTGGATACATGATACGAAACGGACCGGATGGAGAGGATTTATGCAAGTAATTCACCATGGGTCACACAAAGGTGCCTCGTCGATTGTTTTTCTGCCTATGATCGACTATAATCCCTCCTATCTTTCTTGTGTATACAAGACCTCACATTTTATCTCCGATAAAGCACGCCAGCACGGCACTTCCAGTGGTCGGTGGTCTCCATTGCCGTATGAGACTTCTTGGAGCGATCGGGCACTTGATGACGTAAACAGGAATAAAAGAAGTGCTCGAATGCCTATATGCCGGTAACACTATTAAGCTTATCCTTAGCGGCAAGGCTGTTCAAAAAGCCATGAGAGCGCAAGAGCTTATAGATTCAGCATTGCAGATCACTCTCATTTCCAAATCGTATGGATTCGACTGCACAGATGACATACGTGCGAGACATCAAGATTTTGCAGAAGCTCCGGCAATATACATGGCTCTACTGAATGAGGAAGTAACCCTTGAAGACGCATCCACCGCAGACATAGTACGTCGAACACAAACACGAATGAGGGAGTTTCAAGACACGCTGCAGAACAAAAGGACTACAAAAATATGGCTTCAGTATTCAGAAATGTTCGGAGTGCTTAAGAAGGCCATCCTGACAGAACGGACCGGAAACTGAGTGCAGTATCTTAAAGCACTATCTGAGATGCTCCCTTACTTTGCAGCTGAAGGCCAAAAACTTTAAACGAAGTCGGTGAAAATATTCCTTTCTGCAAATGGAAGAGCTGAAAGAAAGTAACCAGAAACAATATAAAAACATCACGGATGGGATGTTTGTCATTCGAAGAAGCAATACATTTTGGGCTGGGCTGTCTCACAACTTAGTAATTGAGCAAGTATTAATGAGGTTGTTGAAAACAACCGCGGGGGACTCACGAGAGGAAATGGAATGAGTTAGACGCAAAGGTTGATCTGGAAAGTGTCAATGCCAGTACGAGCTGAAATTAATGAGCTTATGCAGTCACTCACCGGCGTTGAGTACGTGTCATCTGGCCATCATGTTTCCGCAAGACCAGCTCGGATAGAAAGAGATAGAAAGGACATAAAGGCTTCAGTAGCTTCTTTGCGCAGTCCTGTCCGTAGGACAACTGCACTCAATTGCGCAATATATCGAATGGCATGACAGCAGCAAGGGATGCCAACGCAGATAAAGCAAAGGCGATAGGAAAATGAATTATGAAGTCAATAGACGACGCCGATGTCGATTGCTACATCTTCAAATGTAAGAGCAAAGCGATTACGATGACATATCAAGGCAACATTTCCGAAGCTGACGGGGAAGAAACAAATTGACGCACAAAACAAAAGTCTTCTATTCCAACATCTTGCAGCAGGGTCAACTAGAGCTCGAGGGGATGTGGAAGAAACTCTCAGATTTGAACTCTCCATCTATCCTACTGCCCTTTTCGAATCGTCAAGCCTGCCATGACAGCCAGATAAAGCGGAGTTAGCAAAAGCTATTTGTAAATTAGTAAAGTTAGAACCTGTGAATGTCCTATCAAAAGAGCCGGAAAAACACATTATCGATGGCAGATGGCTGCTCCAGCATATTCCATGGAAAACACTTTCGAACAGATTTGCAACAGTTTCGTTTCCTTCGTGACATAGGAGTATTCAAATGCTTCTGTCGTCTTTGATGGTTACACTTTAAGTCCGTCTACCAAAGATGTCACCCAAGTTAGACGAACGAAAGGTATCCAGTGTCCGACCGTCGATTTTACACTGAGTATGAAACTGCAAAGGAAGAAGGAGGACTTCTTGCGGAACCCCAACAATAAGCAGTAAATTATTCGAGCTATAGGTAAAAAGCTTGTCCAAGCCGGCCTCACTGTCCTTCTAGCAGAGAGAGTTGAGGACGTTCTGATTGCATTGACAGGTGTTGATGCCGACAAGTTAGGGGTAACCACTGTAGTCGGAAACGGAACTGATTTATTGATCCTTCTCCTCCATAACAAGCCTCTGGAAGCCAGGGATCTCTACTTCGAAACCAGTGCTAGGGTTTTTTATTGTTTAAAAAAAATAAGAGTTGTAAGAAAGTCAAACTTTAGCGTAAAGAGTGAAGCGTTGAGGAGGGGACAGCCCCTTTCATATACGCAATAATTTCTGTTCGTTTTAAGTTCTAACGTCGTTCCTTACTTTCAGTTAAAAAAAACTTGTTTTTTTTTATTAAATTTTTGAACATTTTTGAATTAATACAGGATTTGATTTTGGCATGAATAATTAAAACAAAATTTGCATATTAATTTTACTTTTATTTGGTTAAATGGCTTTCTCGAAACTTGTTTAATTTATTTACGAACGTTTTTATTAGTAATAAATATACTTAACTTACGGATTAACTTACATAATGAACTTCTATATTCATATAGTTTTAATAAGTATATTAGGGGGCTCGCCCCCTAGTCAATACCTCGCTCTTTAAGCTAAATTTCGAATTTTGTTCCAGTTATTTAAAAATGACCCCTTAATCACAAAGGCCTTTATTTAGAATAAATAGCTATTATTAAAGTACTAAAAAATCTTTGGCTTAAAGAGCGAGTTATTGACTAGGGGGTGAACCCAATCATACACGTAATATTTTATATTCGTTTTAAGTTTTGATGTTACTCCTTATTTTCGGTTGGAAAACTTGTTTTTTTATATATTTAATTTCTGATCTTTTTTTAAAATAATGCTGGGGAATCCGGCGCCCCCTTCATAGCAATGTCCCTTCCACCATGAAAACTTCCTTCATGGAAAGACTTTCTCAAGTAAACCCCGACCCACCCACCCCCCTACTACCAGAAAAAATCCCCCCTGAAAACGTCTGTATACTTCCTAATACCCAATACTATATTTTAACATTGGGTAAAGTTCATAACTTTGAGCCCTCCCCCGGGAACTTCGGGGGATTAAGTCATCCTAAAGGACATAGTTATCATATTTTCAACCATACTGAACAAAATGGCTATCTCAAAATTTTGACCAGGTGACTTTGGGGAAAAAATGAGCGTGGGAGGGGGCCTAGTTGCCCTCCATTTTTTTGGTCACTTAAAACAGGCACTAGAACTTTTAAATTCCGTTCCAAATGAGTCCTCCCACAATATTCTAGGACTACTGGGTCAACACGATCACCCCTGGGAAAAAAAACAAAAACAAAAAAACAAATAAACACGCATCCGTGATCTTTCTTCTGACAAAAAATACAAAATTCCACATTTTTGTAGATAGGAGCTTTAAACCTCTATAGTAGGGTTCTCTGATGCGCTGAATATGATGCTGTGATTTTCATTAGCGTTTTATAGCTTTTAGGGGGTATTTCCCCCTTTTTTTCGGAAATCAGCCAAATTTTCTCAGACGCGTAACTTTTGATGGCTAGGACTAAATTGATGAAAATTATATATTTGAATTCAGCATTGAAATCTAATTCTTTTGATATATCTATTGGTATCAAAAACCCGTTTTTTAGAGTTTCGGTTACCATTGAGCCGGGTCGCTCCTTACTTACAGTTCGTTACCACGAACTTTTTGATATAACCCGTAATTATCTTTTGCTGTGATTATCGAAGTTCCCTGATTTGTTTCATTTCTTACATTTAGTTTCGTCTTATGTTTCTATTATATAATCGAAGTAAATCGGCCCACGTACTCTGAAGGCCCGGTGCATTGTCTCCCTTACGGTGAAAACACTGCAGAAAAGCAAGATACAAATCTAATGCCGTGTTTTTTGAAATCATCGAGTCAAAAAACGTTGGGGGCAACGTTTTGACCAGCCATATCACACAACTCTTGAGGATACTGTTTTCCCCCTCCCCCGCTAAAGGGGGAAATCGAACCAGTTCCAGCGATAAAACTACATAACTTTCTTTTTTCGATTTGAAAGAGCAGAAAAAGAGCAGACGTGAAATTGGAGCGCAAAATAAATCTGCCCCTGAGTTTTTACAATTTCCCCTTTTTCCCATTTTCCCCTGTTTTTTACCCTGTTCCGCCCTGGGGATTTTTTGGGAATTTTGATATGTTGTACAGAATTTTTTTTTCTCTACAAGACGGTGTAAGAAATTTGAGCTACCCTAGCCTAGACCCATGGTTGCCTGAGTGGGGACTTAAAGAAAGGTGCTTTAGAAGACATGTCTGCCCCCAAACCAATTGAAGAGCCAGTCCCTAGCAGCCACTCTAAAGGACCTGAATGGTCAGAAGAATTTATCAAAAATGCTACAACTCAGTTTGAAGAAATGCTCCGTTCGTACGCCGGTAGTAACACAGATCCTGCCAATGGAGGCTCTAGTAATTCTCAACCGAATATGACCGATTTTGCCAACATTGCCATGCGACTCGGAGAAGCTTGTGCGGTAAGCATTCTTCCTGTGCCTGAACACGGTTTCTAATGAGTAGTTTAAAAGTCTTTGTAATTCATTCTGATTACTTCTAATTAAATTTTTTCAATTCAAAGGGGCATACTTGAGAACCGTGATTTTCTAAGATTTTCTTTTGATTATTTCAAAATTATGAAGTTTTTAGAGCAGTATCACAAATTCGCCAGTGTTGCCAAATTGAACTGTGAAAATAATTAAGCCAAACTAATTAGTTAAATTTGAATACAGTTTCCGTCCGTAAAAGTTCAAACATTAGTAATTTAGTGATTCCCCAAGACACCTGCACTTTCAAAGGAAAGCTACGCCTTCGTAAGCTGTTTGATGCCATATGTTTTTAGCTTTTTTACCGATTTTTATTCTTTTTTTTTTACTCGATGCCCCGTGCTACCAAAAGCTGCAGAACTGCAAATTAAGTTATCCTCGATGTTTCCATATTTTTAAAGATATATATGGTAGTGTAACTTTCCACTTAACAAATTTAAAAGACCTGATATTATTTTCAGTGTTCTTGATATTTTATAAATGCATATAGTTCCTTGTGTATTTTCGGCTCTTCATTGCGAAAGGTTTCTTTAAAATATCTTATAACTTCATGTAAATGACTACATTTTTTTTTCTATTTTCAATGTTCGCTTTGTAGCTCCCGGTATGTTGAGTTAGAATTTCATCACACTTCGCAGAACTTGACAAGCGAAAGTAACTTCTAAGAGATGTTCTGTCTCTAGATTTTTCTGAATTGATCTAGTACTAACTTTAAATTTAAAGTGACATACACCGAACTGCAAACTGTCCGTCAATGCCGCATCCATCGAAGATGTGTTGGGAATGACCTCCCGCTTAAAATGGGGAAAACTACTTAAAAATAGACACCTTTCAATTATGTAGTAATTAGAAAGGCTTATTTCCAGAGCTCGAACCCACTCCCCTGCACTGAATCCAAATCCTGGGTATGATCATATTATTTATTTCAAAGTTTTCAAAACTTCGTGGTAATTAGAAACGGCTCGCATGTAACAGTAAAAGAAAATTTTTGAAATAGTAGGAAATTAATAACTTTCATCAGCATGAAGGGTACACACTTATCGGTTATGCAGTAACTAAAGAAGACCTTTTTTCACAATTGAAACCCGCACTTCTCCATTTAATCCGAATCCCGGGTTTGGCCCTGTCATCTGTATCAGAGTTTCGTGGATACTAAAAACGGCTTGCATGTAACAATAAAAGAAACAATTTCAAAATAGTAAGAAATTACTTAATTTTTGTTAGCATGAAGAATAAGCACCTTGACTTGAGACGAGGCACAGACTATTTCATCCCGACTCGGCACCATGAAATTGCTGGACCAGGTTCTTCCAAAGTTATCTGCCCTCTATCTGCGGTCTAATGAGTTGAAGCCACGACTTGTCCAGCTTGAAGCCATATTTCCAGAAACTGCCTAGTGGTTTGACACCTCCCGGTTTTTTCTTCCAAAAGGAGGGGGCACTGTGTTAAGACCTGGCGTGTTAGGGTCTTCTCTGGGCGTCGCCACTTGATGGCCAATCAACTTAAAGCCTTACGCACTACCGGTTGTGTAATAATTAAAAAAGACCTTTTTTCATTATTGAAACCCACTCTCCTCGACTTAATCCAAATCCTGGGTATGGCCCTGTCGCCTATAAAGTTTTGATGCTTTATGGAGTATTAGAAATAATTCGCATATAACAGTAAAAATAAAATTTATTGTACAAGTAATAATTAGCATGAAAGAATGAAACCTTTGAGAGAATGACAAGGTGCTATTTGGTCATAAAACTGGCTACCCCCGTCGACAAGGGATCGCAGTTAGCTATTAAAAATTAAATGTTTATTTAGGTTTTTTTTTATTAATTAGTTGATTTTAGTCACGTGTAAGATAAAAAAAATACGACGACTAAGAATTTGAAAAATACATAATCATGCGTGAATCAGTGACCATATCATTGAAGGTTTCTGAGGGGACTGTCTTTAAATTGCCGGTTTTTTGGGGGGAGGGGTTTGTTATACCGGAAAGGTTGAGAAATGATGATGCAGAACAAGACCATTTGCTGATATTTTTTCAAACTACTGGTACTCAACATTGTTAAAACTCAATATTTTTCAGTGCATTCTTGAACTAAGATCTAAATGGTGAATCGGCGAAGATATTTTAGTAGTTGCTGCGAGGCCTCAACATGTCTTATTTTCTTTCATAGCAAGAAACGTTTTCTTGAGACAAATTTCTAGTGCCATCATTTTTATATTTGTTTTGGACAAATCGTGTCTTAACGGACTATTTGTTCATATTGTTTTCTTAATATATGTTTCTAATTTACAAATTATCAAGTTTTATTGATTGGCAATGCCTTTAAAGGTTATATTTTTGGTCATAGATTTACTTTTGCAAGTTATATTTGCATAACTCTTTTACTTCTCAAGATAGTAAGAATCCTGATATAACTTAGATAGGCCTAGTCAGTGAGTTACACATATTTATAAGTAGTAGGTTAAATATGTCACTGAGTTATATATTTCTGTATATAACTTATAAGCCTTGTCAGTGAGTTACACATATTTATAATCAGTAGGCTAAATAAGTCACTCAGTTATATATTTCTGTATATAACTTATATAGGACTAGTCAGTGAGTTACACATATTTTAAGTAGTAGGCTAAATATGTCACTCAGTTATATATTTCTGTATATAACTTAGATAGGCCTAGTCAGTGAGTTACACATATTTATAAGTAGTGGGTTAAATATGTCACTGAGTTATATATTTCTGTATATAACTTATATACCTAGTCAGAGAGTTACACATATTTATAAGCAGTAGGCTAAATATGTCACTGAGTTATATATTTTTATATGTAACTTATATAGGCCTAGTCAGTGATTTATACATACTTTATGTAGTAGGCTAAATTTGTCACTCAGTTATATATTTCTGTATATAACTTAGATAGGCCTAGTCAGTGAGTTACACATATTTATAAGTAGTAGGTTAAATATATCACTGAGTTATATATTTCTGTATATAACTTGTATGCCTAGTCATTGAGTTACACATATTTATAAGCAGTAGGCTAAATATGTCACTCAGTTATATATTTCTGTATATAACTTATATAGGCCTAGTCAGTGAGTTAGACATATTTATAAGTATTAGGCTAAATATGTCACTCAGTTATATATTTCTGTATATAACTTAGATAGGCCTAGTCAGTGAGTTACACTTATTTATAAGTATTAGTCTAATTTTGTCACTGAGTTATATATTTCTGTATATAACTTATATAGGCCTAGTCAGTGAGTTACACATATTTTAAGTAGTAGGCTAAATATGTCACTGAGTTATATATTTCTGTATATAACTTATATGCCTAGTCAGTCAGTTACCCATATTTATAAGTAGTAGGCTAAATATGTCACTCAGTTATATATTTCTGTATATAACATATATAGGCCTAGTCTGTGAGTTACACATATTTATAAGTAGTAGGTTTAATGTGTCACTGAGTTATATATTTCTGTATATAACTTATATAGGCCAAGTCAGTGAGTTATGTATATTTATAAGTAGTAGGTTAAACATGTCACTGAGTTATTGCCTTTGCAAAACAAAAGTGATCCGTTTATCTGGCCTCCCCCAGGCCATTCAGCATGTCCCCAGGTGGCGATAGAGGAACACTCTACAGATATATAGAGTACATCCATAGGAGGCAGGGACCAAGGGGGGAACTTATCCCTGGGGGTCCATATTAGAAACTGGGACACCCTTGCCCGGGGCCATAAATAAAGGCAGAGGAGGAAGAAGGCCCCTCAAATGTACACTCAATAGGGCCCACTTGTTTATCCACAAGTTCCATGAGTTGCAAACCTTCTCCCAGCAATGGGTTAAATTGCATGGTGATGCAGAACACCATCACGGGAGGATCCTCTATAGGAGGACAATTGTGGCAGGGCGTAAGATCCAGATCTATGGACAACGGCCTCTGCAAAGGACTGCCTCGACCTTCTCGGGATACCTGCAAGACTGAGGACCTTGCGGTCAACTCTATTCCCACTTAAGGAGTGACACCCCTCGAGGAAATTATAGCCTAGTAAACGACACAGTATTCGCAAGGGATTCTGATTAAGGGATAATTCTTCTGGGCTTGGTATGTTTTGATGGGCGTCTTTGGGCTGAAAAACCTCTTCCTAGCTAATTTATCTATTACGGGTTGCCTCCCCGTAGTAGCATAATATTTGTAGGCATGAATATATAATGAGTCAGAGGTAATAGGCTTGAGATTGTCTGTGCAGGATTTAGACTCTAGTTGATAGAAGAGCATCGCCAAGCACTGAAAACCATGTTGTGACCAAGATGGGCCCAGGATTGCACAAAGCCTCCATTCATGGAGGTCCCAGGGAAATCTTGCTGTCCGGTTCTAAGCCGGCTTAAGTACTTCAGTGTAGACTTGAGAAGATATGTGATCCCCGTCCTGCACTGGTATCCGGGATCATTGCTTTTCCTGAGGCGAAAAAAATTTCAATGATTTAAAGAACATGGAAATTGGAACTTGGAATGTTACGAAATTAAAAAATGACTATCGTATCGACATTTTGACTGACGAATTCAGACGATTCGAACTAGATCTATTAGGAGTTTCAGAAACTCATATCCCAGGGGTAGGAAGCATGAAATTAGGTGATATAGAATTTGTTTACTCAGGCAGGAAGGATGGGTTACATAGACAGGGAGTAGGGCTCATGATGAATAAGGAAGCTGCTAAGTCTTGTTTAGGCTGGGAAGGTATTAATAATAGAATACTAATTGCTCATTTTATGACTAGAAAGTTCAAGGTATCAGTTATAGTAGTATACGCCCCTGTAGAACCGACTGATGGAAATACTAGTGACTCAGATGAATTCTACTTACAGTTACAGGAGCAAATAGACAAGGTCCCAGGTAGAAATATGATGTTATTGCTGGGAGATTTGACTTACCTGCAGGGACCTCTTTTTGGAAATACCAATTATCCTATTTTGATGTATATATCCTTTTAGTCTTTCAGTTTTATTCATATATTAACAGAAAGCTGATTTCCTTCTGATTCTAGAAATGTAACTTTTATTGCTTTGTGTTTATTATATAAATCACAAATATTAAATATAATTTTTCTTTTCAATTGGTAGTCAGAACAGATACCACATTTTCAATTTATGCTGACAAATTATTGGTGAAAATTTGACCAAGAAGACGGGGGTTCTTGTTACTTAAATACGTAAAAAAGGACAAAGAAAAGAAGGACAGTGTAACTGTCCTTCTAGCAGAGAGAGTTGAGGACGTTCTGATTGCATTGACAGGTGTTGATGCCGACAAGTTAGGGGTAACCACTGTAGTCGGAAACGGAACTGATTTATTGATCCTTCTCCTCCATAACAAGCCTCTGGAAGCCAGGGATCTCTACTTCGAAACCAGTGCTAGGGTTTTTTATTGTTTAAAAAAAATAAGAGTTGTAAGAAAGTCAAACTTTAGCGTAAAGAATGAAGCGTTGAGGAGGGGACAGCCCCTTTCATATACGCAATAATTTCTGTTCGTTTTAAGTTCTAACGTCGTTCCTTACTTTCAGTTAAAAAAAACTTGTTTTTTTTTATTAAATTTTTGAACATTTTTGAATTAATACAGGTTTTGATTTTAGCATGAATAATTAAAACAAAATTTGCATATTAATTTTACTTTTATTTGGTTAAATGGCTTTCTCGAAACTTGTTTAATTTATTTACGAACGTTTTTATTAGTAATAAATATACGTAACTTACGAATTAACTTACATAACGAAACTTCTATATTCATATAGTTTTAATAAGTATATTAGGGGGCTCGCCCCCTAGTCAATACCTCGCTCTTTAAGCTAAATTTCGAATTTTGTTCCAGTTATTTAAAAATGACCTCTTAATCACAAAGGCCGTTATTTAGAATAAATAGCTCTTATGAAAGTACTAAAAAATCTTTGGCTTAAAGAGCGAGGTATTGACTAGGGGGTGAACCCAATCATACACGTAATATTTTATATTCGTTTTAAGTTTTGATGTTACTCCTTATTTTCAGTTGGAAAACTTGTTTTTTTATATATTTAATTTCTGATCTTTTTTTTTTTAAATAGTGCTGGGGAATCCGGCGCCCCCTTCATAGCAATGTCCCTTCCACCATGAAAACTTCCTTCATGGAAAGACTTTCCCAAATAAACCTCGACCCACCCACCCCCCTACTACCAGAAAAAATCCCCCCTGAAAACGTCTGTATACTTCCTAATACCCAATACTATATTTTAACATTGGGTAAAGTTCATAACTTTGAGCCCTCCCCCGGGAACTTCGGGGGATTAAGTCATCCTAAAGGACATAGTTATTATATTTTCAACCATGCTGAACAAAATGGTTATCTCAAAATTTTGATCAGGTGACTTTGGGAAAAAAATGAGCGTGGGAGGGGGCCTAGTTGCCCTCCAGTTTTTTGGTCACTTAGAAAGGGAACTAGAACTTTTAAATTCCGTTCCAAATGAGTCCTCCCACGATATTCTAGGACCACTGGGTCGATACGATCACCCTTGGGAAAAAAAACAAAAACAAAAAAACAAATAAACACGCATCCGTGATCTTTCTTCTGGCAAAAAATGCAAAAATCCACATTTTTGTAGATAGGAGCTTGAAACCTCTATAGTAGGGTTCTCTGATGCGCTGAATATGATGCTGTGATTTTCATTAGTGTTTTATAGCTTTTAGGGGGTATTTCCCCTTTTTTCGAAAATCAGCCAAATTTTCTCAGGCGCGTAACTTTTGATGGCTAGGACTAAATTGATGAAAATCATATATTTGAATTCAGCATTGACATCTAATTCTTTTGATATATCTATTGGTATCAAAAACCCGTTTTTTAGAGTTTCGGTTACCATTGAGCCGGGTCGCTCCTGACTTACAGTTCGTTACCACGAACTGTTTGATAAAACCCGTAATTATCTTTTGCTGTGATTATCGAAGTTCCCTGATTTGTTTCATTTCTTACATTTAGTTTCGTCTTATGTTTCTATTATATAATCGAAGTAAATCGGCCCACGTACTCTGAAGGCCCGATGCATTGTCTCCCCTACGGCGAAAACACTGCAGAAAAGCAAGATACAAATCTAATGCCGTGTTTTTTGAAATCATCGAGTCAAAAAACGTTGGGGGAACGTTTTGACCAGCCATATCACACAACTCTTGAGGATACTGTTTTCCCCCTCCCCCGCTAAAGGGGGAAATCGAACCAGTTCCAGCGATAAAACTACATAACTTTCTTTTTTCGATTTGAAAGAGCAGAAAAAGAGCAGACGTGAAATTGGAGCGCACAATAAATCTGCCCCTGAGTTTTAACAATTTCCCCTTTTTCCTATTTTCCCCTGTTTTTTACCCTGTTCCGCCCTGGGGATTTTTTGGGAATTTTGATATGTTGTACAGAATTTTTTTTTCTCTACAAGACGGTGTAAGAAATTTGAGCTACCCTAGCCTAGACCCATGGTTGCCTGAGTGGGGACTTAAAGAAAGGTGCTTTAGAAGACATGTCTGCCCCCAAACCAATTGAAGAGACAGTCCCTAGCAGCCAATCTAAAGGACCTGAATGGTCAGAAGAATTTATCAAAAATGCTACAACTCAGTTTGAAGAAATGCTCCGTTCGTACGCCGGTAGTAACACAGATCCTGCCAATGGAGGCTCTAGTAATTCTCAACCGAATATGACCGATTTTGCCAACATTGCCATGCGACTCGGAGAAGCTTGTGCGGTAAGCATTCTTCCTGTGCCTGAACACGGTTTCTAATGAGTAGTTTAAAAGTCTTTGTAATTCATTCTGATTACTTCTAATTAAATTTTTTCAATTCAAAGGGGCATACTTGAGAACCGTGATTTTCTAAGATTTTCTTTTGATTATTTCAAAATTATGAAGTTTTTAGAGTAGTATCACAAATTCGCCAGTGTTGCCAAATTGAACTGTGAAAATAATTAAGCCAAACTAATTAGTTAAATTTGAATACAGTTTCCGTCCGTAAAAGTTCAAACATTAGTAATTTAGTGATTCCCCAAGACACCTGCACTTTCAAAGGAAAGCCACGCCTTCGTAAGCTGTTTGATGCCATATGTTTTTAGCTTTTTTACCGATTTTTATTCTTTTTTTTTTACTCGATGCCCCGTGCTACCAAAAGCTGCAGAACTGCAAATTAAGTTATCCTCGATGTTTCCATATTTTTAAAGATATATATGGTAGTGTAACTTTCCACTTAACAAATTTAAAAGACCTGATATTATTTTCAGTGTTCTTGATATTTTAAAAATGCATATAGTTCCTTGTGTATTTTCGGCTCTTCATTGCCAAAGGTTTCTTTAAAATATCTTATAACTTCATGTAAATGACTACATTTTTTTTTCTATTTTCAATGTTCGCTTTGTAGCTCCCGGTAGTATATACCAAGGTACCATATTGCGGCCTTTACGTTCCTTCCGGTTTTTCTGTTAGGTAAACAGGTCATCACACTCTTTCAAGGAATATACATGTTTTTTTTTTATTATGACATTGATTTTTTGTGTGTCAGTTGATTAGAGAAAGTTCGCGGTTTGTCCAATATAATAACTTGATTAGTCAGTTTTCTAAAAAAAACTTGTCATGCTACAATGTACTTAATTTAAAAAAAAACTCGATATAATGTCCCGACACGGCATTCCAATTTTCATTATGCATTAAGACATTGTTTATAGTACACCATATATTTTTAACTTTTGAAAACAATGGATTTGTCTATTTTCAATGTGAGTACACTTTTCATTCTTTTATTTCGCCCCGAAACAATAAAGAAAAAACGTTTTACTAGTAAATTCAAATTTCAGAGGGACAGCCCCCTCCCCTCCAACAATACAAAATCTTAAGAATATGACGACTGTATTCGATAGAAATGTCAAAGCATGCTTTTTTTCTATTATGTAAATAAAATCTATCCATCATAGGTATGTTTTGAAAAAACAGTTCATTATCATTCAGAAATAAAGCTTTTGCCTAACAGGTTTTTTTTGTCGGCTTTTAATGAAACGGGGGGGTTTAACAAAGAGGGTGAGAGTTTTGGGGGGGGGGAGGGGGGGTTAAATGGAACAGGCTCGCTATATAAACGGGGTTTGTCTAAGCACGATTTCACGGCAGTGGACTTTGGGAAAAAAATTAGGGGGGGCGGGGGCCCTAGAGGCCCTCTATTTTTTTTTTTCGGGTTACTTAAAAAGGACATTAGAACTTTTAATTTCCGTTCGAATGGGACTCCAGATAGGAGCTTTTAACTTCTATAGTAGGGTTCTTTGATGATGTGATTTTCTTTAAAGTTCTATGAGTTTTAGAGGATGTTTTCCCCTTTTTTCGAAAACAAGGCAAATTTTTCTCAGGCGCGTAACTTTTGACCGCTATAGCTAAACTTGATGAAACTGATATATTTGAAATCGTAAGGATTCGCTCTTTACGCTAAAGTTTTTTTATTGTTTGAAAAAAAGTTGTGAGACAAGGTCAAACTTTAGCGTAAAGAGCGATGCGATGCGGAGGGGGGACAGTCCCCCTTCATATAGGGAATAATTTCTGTTCGTTTTAATGTCGCTCCTTACTTTCAGTTTAAAAAAAAAAAAAAACTTTTTTTTATTTAATTTATTATCATTTTTTAGTTAATTTAGATTTTATTTTCAAAAAAATTTTAATTTTATTTTCCTAAATGGATATCTTTACAAATTAACTTATATATTCCTGTATTTTTCTTCTGGCAAAAAAAATACAAAAGTTGCAGATTTTTGCAGATATGAGCTTGAAAGCTATGTAATAGAGTTTTCTGATACACTGAATCCGACGGTGTGATTTTCATTAAAATTCATTCACTTGTAGGGGGTGTTTCCCCCCTCTTTAAAAAAAAAAAAAGACTCAAGTAAGGTTTTGTAAAATTTCGTGGCAAAACCCTGTTTTTGTCGAATTAAGATTCAATTGCTAAAAAAAGTAATTGAAAACCCCTGATGTTGAAATCAAGATGTTTTTTACACTACTTTAGATGTCTAACATAAACCGAATTATTTTCCAAAAACTCAAAATGAATTTTTGCTACATGCTAAATTTTTTTTGTCTTTTTTTTTTAAAGGAAGAAGAAGAGACGTGCAATAATCCCCCTTCTGAGAAAAAACCTAGATATGGCGAACCTTCATTAATACAGGCCACAAGAGCGTCTGTTATCAAATTCGCCAGAAAAGTTACACACGATCAGGATCGTGTATCGAGAAGCCAACTTATAGTGACAGAGCCCTCTGACCCCCGCGTTGTTTCCATGGCAAACCCTCCTCACTTAATGCTCAGGAGTTCAGATCTAGAGGGATAGTCAGAATTTATAAGTATATACATAATTTTTTTTCTATCTCTATTTTCAAAAATAAGACAAAATTTTCTCAGGCGCATGGCTTTTTAAAAACTTAAAATTTGTTTCTAAGCTATTTAATTTTATTTCATTAACCAAATTAGCAATATATATAAAAGAGTGCTTATCGTGCATTTCTAAATAAAAAAAAAAAACTTACCTTGTAAATTATAACCAAGATACATTCTAATGCAATAATTCCTTTTAAACGTTGGGCTATTTCACGATCAGTAAGCCACCCTTAAAATGGTATAGTTGCACAAACTATTTTCGCTTTATCAAAGATCCCATCGTTTTTAATCTACTTTGAATTCTAAATGACTTAAACGGGTATAAGTGCGCTAAAACCATTTTCGCTTTATCAAATATCCCATAGCTTTTAATCTACTTTGAATTATTAATGAGCTTCTTGAAAACAGTATATGATTTTAAGATAAGAAGAAGAGTCCTTTGAATAATTATCTATTATGACTTTCACATGCAAAAGAAAATATTATTTTTTTTTAAACAACTCAGTCAAATAATTGCCTTTTTGAAAGGTTCAAGAAAAAGACTTTGAGACTGTTCTATTTGAACAGTGTTGTGGAGTCCGATACCCCCTCAACTCGGAAAGGGTATCGATCCTCTTACCTCGAAGGAAGCTCCCGGTTCCCATGGGTTCTCCCTGGGTGGGGTTTGGGGGGGGGGGGGGGGGGGGCTCTAAAAAAGGGGCCAATCAACATTTTAATTGTTGATATGGACGGAGAAACAAGTTCTTCTCTTTTAAAATTATTTATTTAGCCCAGGTCGAAAAAATCCATTGGCAAAAGACAGAGGAAAATACGGATTATTGAGAAAGTAAGAACAACAACACCGAGCTCCGACATATGGAGTTCGTTTCCTTTAACTGAAGCCGAGGAGCAACTGCTCGTACAACATACTGCATCAGTCGAACAATGGTCCAGTTTCATCGACAGTTATAATGAAGAGGCTCAAAGAATAGAATTTGAATCATATTTTTCTTTTTTATTTTTAAAAAAAATTTGTAATAAAAAACTTTATTTTTTATATCAGTATATGGGTATACCTTAAACCTTATAAGAATAATAATAAATTGTCACTACAAAAAAAAAATATATTTTTTTTAACATTTTAATTTGAAATTATTAAATAAATATTGCAATTTAACTTTTTTTATTCTTTTAATTGTTCTGTTGGTGGGACAATTACTGAGACATTGACAAAGTTTATTAACTATAAAAAAATGATTATTTTACATAAAAAATAAAACTTTTTTTTTCTACAGATTAAAAATATAGCACTCCCAGTGGCACCATCGAGTGATGAAGCAGGTATATTTACAGAACCAATTCTGTCTCCACCAGCAGAGTTCAAGGATGAACCTACACTAGTTCTAGATAATATGGAGTGGCATGAGGGATTCCTTAATGATATTTTTGGGGAAATGGACAGTCTGGATGACTTAAGCTGTGATATTGACATGCTTGAGGACCCAGAGTGGGCGGATAGTTTCATGCGTGAATATTTAGATGATGCTACAAGTAAATTTGAACCGGGTCCTCATAACGAAATTAGATCAGAGGACAATACAGGCTGGCTCGATCAATTGTCTCCAAACACCTTGGAAAAAGTACTAGGAGACCTCATGTCACATCCCCCCAATGTGATTGAACAGACTGGGAGTGGTGTTATTGACAATTCCCTGTCACCCTCCTCCACCATTCCGCTTAATAGTAGTAGTAATACAACATCAACTCATTTTTCCGGGGGCATTTTTAATGAGAACTTTATAATTAGTGAATTGAGTCCTGAACAAACAGGGTCGGGACATGAAAACAGTACTACGTCCCTGGACTTGCCTGATTTTTATCTTTTAGAGTCTGCTCTAAGACATATGAAAACATACTTGGTAGATTTTAGCTTATCCGAGGAAAACGCTGTTATTATTTTACCTTACCCCGTGAAAAATCTCCATAGCTATATCGCAAAAATGCAAGCACTTATTGATATTCAGATCCACAATTGGGGGGGTCGGGGGGGAATGACAGCAGCGGTAAACCAAAAAGTTTCTTCACCAAAGGGAACATCTGGGGCTATTTTTTATTTTAATTTTTCGACAGTCACACATACTTTCTACAAAGGTCTAAACGATTTTGAAGACACCTTTTTAAACAGGGTAAATAAACTAATTTCAACTTTGGATACATTTAATGAGAGGGGGAGTGGTTCCACAATTTTATACATTGAACGAATGGATATGAATCTCAGTAGATTTAAAAAAAACTGTATTTTAATAGGAGCGGTCAATCTAAAAATGAAATGTCACCCAGATTTGTCGGCTACAGGAGGAGTTCAGAGTTTCTAATTTGACACTGGACCGCAATGTTTTAAATACTCGTTTTTAGCGGTGGCCAATAAAACATTATATAAATATTCAACAAAAAAACATCTCGATAGAGATGCTAGCAACAGTGGAAAAAATGTCCATAATTTAAATTTTTAGTGTTTTTTGGTACAATATCCGCTGGCCTTTAAATAAATAAGAATATTCGAGAAAGCAAATGAAAATCTTGGGGTGGGGGCGGTTGTTCTACAGTATGACACTGAATTTGTAGATGGGGGAAAAAACCAAATAAAAAAGGGGTTTTGTTTTCAGTGAGGACACCGATGGTGGAAAATGTTAAAAATTTTGTATGGGTTATTTACCAACCCCCCAAAGATGTAAATTCTTATGGTTATTTTTTCCCTGTTACGGCGATAAGTCGACTCCTCTCTCAAGGCATTCATAAAGGTGAATGCTTTTATTGTTCCATGTGCCTTTCCCCATTTAGATCTGAGCGAACGTTTTCAGATCACATGGGGCATTGCAAACTTCATGGAAATCAGAGAATTGAAAGGCCGGTAGAAGGCAAAGACATTTTACAATTTAAAAATTTTCAAAATTCTCTTCTGCAATCTGATAAAATGTCTTTAGACTGTGAGACAAGACTGGTTGAGGTATCAGACCCATCAAGGCCAAATATAGTCAAGGAACACAAACTAGTTGCGTGTTCCTCTGCGCACGCCCGTCGCGACGTCAACAATAAAATGCTATTGGAAGAGTTTTTTTTAACTATGGACGAGGAGGGCAGTATGGAAAAGCTATTGGTTTCTTTAATAAAAACGGCAAACAGTGCAATTTCACGATTACGTCATACTAATTATCCGATGACATTGTCGGATAAAGAGCAACTGGCGTTGGAAAAGGGAACAATTTGCTGGGTGTGTAGGGGTGCCCTTGCCCCAAAAGACGCGGTGCAGGACCACAATCACCTTATTGACCCCAATTCAACGGGGAAAAGTAACTTTCGGGGGTGGGCTCATAATTCGTGTAATTTAAAAATTAAACAACAACTTTTTCTACCGGTTTTTATACATAACTCTAACTACGATCTGAAGTTTGTGCTACCTGCATTGGCACATCTACAAATAAATGGAACAGTGGATGATGATGATGATGATAATGATGCATGGGTGATAGACAGCTTTACGTACAAAATCATACCTAAATCAGCGGAAAAGTTGCTTGTTTTGAAATTTATTTGGAAATTTTGTTGAAGCCGATATTGAGTATAAGAACAAAATTCTCTTTTTAGAGTCATAAGGTTTTTCCCCAAATAATTGAGTTAATTAATTCTGGTGCAGAAGACCGATGATGATAGGATCGCATTACCCTTTCTCAAGCAATAATTTCAAAATGGTCTATATGATTTGTTGACGATCAAGGGCATCTATCCTTATGACTATTATTGTTCCATGTCGAGATTTGCCGAGGAGGCTATTCCGTGTATTGAATCTTTTTACGACAGTCTTCACGATCGTAGTTGCACCCCCGAGGAATACAGTTTTGCTAAAAAAGTGTGGGCAGAGGGAGGGTTTAAAAATGGGTTTGACTACTGCAAGCTGTATTTGTCGAGTGACGTGTTAACTCTGTTAGACATTATGTGTAAAAATACGGACAAAATCTATGAGGAGTTTAATCTTGATTTGGGCTATTATTTTTCTTCACCTCATCTAGTGATGGACCTCATCCTGAAAATTAGTGGGGAAAAAATTGGGCTAATTACTGACATTGATCAGCATCTGTTCATCGAGAGGTCAATGAGGGGGGGTTTGTTTTTCACGGAGACCGTATCTTGGAAACCGAGCCAACGGGGGAGAAGACGGGGACAAAATCAAATGCAGTTTTCCTCGATATGAAGTCTCTCTACCCCTCGGCCATGTCCCATTATGCACTACCTTGCGGCGACTATAAATGGCTCAGTGACCCTCAAGCTCCCCATTTCCCCAACAGTGGCGACGACAGTGTTGAGGAGACTGGACCAGTGGGATGGTTTTTTTAAATTGATGGAGAGATACCAGTCGAGCTTCACGATTCAGTAAAGGATTTTGTTTTCCCGTGCATCAATAGACCTGTGACTAAGGACTCTTTGAGTCCTCGCAATAGGTATTTAGTCGAGATGGACAGATTGCATTGGGCACCTTCAAAACAAAAACTTATTGGTGACCTTCTGCCAAAAAAAAACATAGTTGTAAACAATGTAGAGTTAAAATGGATGTGCAACAATGGTTTCAACGTCACAAAGGTTCACCGAGCACTCGAGTTTAGTCAAAAACCTTATTTGAAAACGTTTGTTGACACTTTTGTCGGCAAACGTTCTGCAGCACAGACGAAAGCTGAAAAAGAACTTTATAAACTCATTTTAAATTCGGCTTTCGGCACAATGTGTGAGAGTGTTCGCAATAGGAATCGTTGTGACGTCGCGACCGATCCAGAACAATGTGCTCGAATTATTGCCGATCCCAATTACACTTCCTTTACAATCAGTGGTCCTGACATGGTACTTTTGAATAGGAAAAAAAGACGCATTGTCTTGAATAAAAATATTTCTGCAGCCAGTGCTATCTTGGAGATCTCAAAAAAGCTCATGTTGGAATTCTACTACAATTTGGCTCGGGTACAGTGGCCGGAAAAGGGGCAAGTAGAGGTCTGCTACTGTGACACGGATTCTCTACTGCTCAAAGTAAAAACACCAAATCTAATTGATGATTTGGCGCATGGTGATATTATCAGTTCACGAATGGACTACACCAATTGGAGTGGTGATCTTTACCCTGAGCTAGTAAAACGTCGGGTGCCCAATCAACTTTTATTTTTAAAATCTGAAACGGGTAGCGACTTGATTTCCCGTGGTATGTTTGTCGGTCCGAAGGTGTACTTTATACAGAAATACGACGAAGAAATCAAGAAACGTTGCAAAGGAGTACCCACGCGCTATGTGGACAAGAATTTCGACATGAACATTTATAGGAATTGTATTGTTGAAAATACAATTCCACGAGCTAAATTGTTGGCAATTCGTTCATTAAACTACAAGAACTATACTGTAAATGTAGATAAAATAGCCATGAGTACCATTTCCGACAAGATCTATGTTTGTCAAGATGGTGTGACCACCCTCCCCCTTGGACACTATTTAACTTCAGACCGGATCGAATGTACTGCCCACTGGGAAAGTCTCGGTTTAAATAAAGTCCTGTAACTAATTTCCAAAAAACCTTTGGGGGGGGGGGGCCTCGCGGCCTTTGGGGGGGGGGGGGCCTCGCGGCCCGGGGGGGGGGCGGCCGCCGCCAGCGCGGGGGGCGCACCGTCACCAAAGTTATCTTTTTTTTTTTTTTGGACTTAGAGCAGATTTTTTTTTTTTTCAAGTGCCATCTCTAATTTAATGTTTTTTTTTCTATATAAAAAAAAAAAAAAATGTTTTTCTCTCTCTCTCTCTGTACCTATGTAAATGTTGCTGTTGTATTTTTTTTTTATTATAAATAAATTTAAAAAAAAAGTTTATTTTTTCAAGTGCTCTCTCTCTAATTTAATGTTTTTTTTATCTCTATAAATAAAAAAAAAAAAAAAGTGTTTTTTTTCTCCGTGTGTATATATATGTAATTGTGTTTTTATTTTTTATTATAAGTAAATTTAAAAAATTTTATTTTTTTTTTTCAATGTATTTTTCCTTTTTTTTATGTGCATATAATAAAATAAAAAAATATTATTCTTTGTCTTTGTCTTTTTCTTCTTTTTCTTCTTGAAGAAAAGAGTAGTAGTAGTAGTAGTAGTGAAAAAAATTATTTAGTCATTAGACAAGTAGGGTCTACAGTTACTTGTCAAGTTGAACTTTTGAAAGGAAAATGTATCAATTTAAAACACCGTTCAGATCGTTTCTGTGCGGGCCCTCAATGTCGGTCAAAACAAAACTCTGAACTAAAATAATTTAAAATTGTGATAAAATGTTTGCAGAAAAGCCAAAAAAAATCTACTATTGCTATAACATTTGGCAAGTGTCATACAATAAAATAAAATCAAGTGCTGCCACCACCACCACTACCATGGGGTCAATGCAGATACAGTTCATACAGGGAATTGATTTTTTCAACATTATTGAACAAAACTCTTGGCTTATCATTGACTATCTGGCTGAATCTATTGAACAATGGTCTCAGCACATGCTGCAATTGTTCACTGTTCGCTCTCATCATGAACAGATTTCCGTTACTCTGGTTCTACACAATCTCTTTCATCAGAGCAAATGTATGCGAACACTTGCTTTGAACTGTACCTACTATTTCATCTACAGAGTTGTTCGTGATTCTAGCTCGTTAATAACCCTCAATAAACCAATCTATCCAGGTGCCCCTAAATTTCTGCTCTCAGCATACAATCAGTCAAATAATAAACCTCATGTTTATATCATATTGGATCTTAATCAAAATACACCCGAGGATCTACGTGTAGTCACAGATATTTTCGACAATGGAATTACAGTATATCTCCCGGTGAACACTAAAAAGACCTATTAGTCACTATCATGACACTGAAGAAACTACATGAAAATAGACATTTGTTTTCAGTTCTAAGCACTTCAAAACCTCAGCTTAGAAAAGCAATACTCAAACACGGTATTGACAACGATTTCATTAATCTAATATCTGAACTTTGTTTAAATTTGACCGAGGGTAATGTTCAACTACCAGAAGTAGTTAAGCAACAGTCAAAGCAACATCGGTCCATTGTACGTACAGGGGCCTCTAAAAATAAAGTAAAGAATCTTAAAAAGAAACGACTTCTTCTGGCGGGCGGTAGCTTTTTCACACTTTTACTGCGAATAATTGCAGGACTTGTAAAAACAGTTATTTCTAGTGAGACTGGCAAAACCCTATATATTGACTCCAATAGAACTCGCTCTCTCACCCGTCGAACACTTTGAGGACAATCTGAGTAAATTCCTCGACAATGAAACTATTGATGATGATAAAAAACTGATTTTACTTCAAGATGCACTTCGCCGAGTGGACAAACACTATCGATCAAAGCCCAATGCTGCTGCTTATCCCAAAAAATAATCATCTTCTCAATAGTGTGCGGTTGTACCAAAATTAACTAAGTAGTAATTTATTTAATTTTTTTTTAAATTGTTAAATAAAAGGCCCAACTAATTGGTTTAAAAATTTACACGACTCCTAATCTATCTCTTGGAAAGTGATCAAATTCAAGTTGAGAGCAATGGGGAAAGGATTATAATTCAGGGCAAGAGCTATAATCTACTTGATTTAATGTATGACATGGTTACAAATCGTAGAGGACTATTATCATTTGACACTCGTCTATACAACTTTATAAATATATTAAACTTCCACAAAAGTTTCATTGTCAATAGAAAAATTATAAAAAAATCTAAATAAACATGTCATCATCATCATCACCAATATTAAAATATTAACTTGAAGAAGAAGAAGATTTTAAATCAATTTTTTAAAATAATAGCACACAATAGATAGATAGACACAAGCAAACACGTATCAAGTCAGCGTCACCAACACCAGCATCAGCAGCCAGTATACAAAAGGGTAGCGGACGTTACACAACGTGTTTACGTTCAAAATGGCTGAAGTTCTGAAAGGTGTTTATGAAAATTTTGGCGAGGCGGGGAGTTTAAGTTCCCCCACAACTCTTTCCAAAGTCACGGGTGTTCACACAAAAATTTTACAAGACTATCTACAAAATGAACCAAGTTACACTCTGCATAGAAATCATTGACTTCGTGCCAATCAATATCGAAAAACTAAATCCTTTTACCCATTGGATATAATGCAAGCAGATCTCCTGACTCTAGATGAGTTTCAAAGACGTCACAATACACCTTACAAGTACATTCTACTTGCAATCAGTGTTTTTAGTCGCTATGCGTATGCAATTCATTTGCGATCAAAGAGAGGTGTTGAAGTTGCTCAGGCCATTGAAAGTATTCTCCAACAGGATTCATATAAAAAAATTCAAACGGATCGCGGTAGTGAATTTCTTAATCCTCATGTTGCAAAAGTACTAGAGAAGTATAGTACACTGCTCTATCATACGCACAGTCCTATAAAGGCTGCATTGGCCGAAAGATTGATAAGAACTATTCGACTTTTAATTTCAAGATATTTTAAATTGAAAAATACGTCGGCTTTTATTCATGATCTAGATAAAATCATGTTGATTTATAATCAAAGACCTCATCAATCATTGTCCAACTCTACACCAACTGAAGTTCATCATTGGGATCATAATACAATTGACACCTTTATTAACAATATTCCAATAAAACAAAAGTCAAGAAGAAGAAGAAAAATAAATTCAGTGTTGGTGATACGGTTCGAATTAATAGAACAAGTAATGTTTTTGAAAAGGGGAATTACTTGTGGTCCACTGAACTTGTTAAAGTGGCAAAAATCCTAGACACTACACCCATAACTTATCGCCTGAGTGATACCAAAGATGAAGAGATTCTCGGCGGCTTTTATGACTATGACTTGCAAAAAGTTAAAAATGCCAGTGAAATCTATAAAATTGAAAAGATATTAAAGACAAGTACTCACGGGGGTCAGAAACAGTTACTTGTTCGCTGTCTAGGATACAACTCCGATTTTGATTCTTGGATTGGTGTTGAAGATATTGACAATGCCCCATGATTTCTATGTAACTTTCATGTCCAAAGTTTCCGATCCTCTCTACAATGACTTGAATACGACAAGTGATTTTTGGACAAAACTCTCCCCTGACGTCAAATTTGACGGTGCGTATGAAGTGGCTATTGTCGACTGTATTCTCAAAAATACTTTTGACATCCTGAGAAAGGGTCGTAAATATGAAATAAAAATACGACCGTTTGAATTCGGTGATGAAGGTGTAATGGCAACTTTTGACTCTAATCAGTACCCTATTGCTAACATCCCCTACAGGGAATACAATAACATGAATGAACTGTGTCGAGTTATCAACAAAAAATTGCAGGTAGAAAAAAAGGCGGTTTCACTTTCAATTACTCGACGGAACAAAGGAGAATTTATATTACCAATCCATATCAGAATGAAAGAATTTTCCTCAATGAGAATTTGCGTGAGGTTCTTGGTTTTAAAAAACGTATTATTAAGACAGAAAATTTCAGTGGTATTGACCATGTTATCTATGCAGACGATGCACCCAGCTTCTCCACGGACACTTGTATATTTTTCTACGCTTCATTTGTGGAAACATCTCGGGTTGGTAATTCAAATGTTCCCCTCCTACGAGTTCTTGAACGAAAAACCAATCAAGAACACGTTCACCACTACAATATAAAGCATCTTCAGTATAGTCCCGTAAACACTTCATATTTGGAACTCTGTCAGTTAACACTAATAAATTAATTAGGTTATCCAATAGCAATTACAAACGGCTTAGCTGTGATTACATGTCATTTTCGACCCATTTTAAACGACAACGACGGTACAATAACCTAAGCAATGAACAATAGAAGAACTCCATTTGTCTGTCCCGATATTGACTGTTATGTTGGTGCTTTGAGTCCACGTCAAATAGGCAATGGATTGGACTACTACAAGGGGCGTACTACAATGTCTGGCTATGGTCTTGGTAGCTGGTTTGCTAGGCTCTTTCGTTCTGCACTACCCCTTGCCAGAAAATATCTTGTACCTGCTGCATCAAATTTTGCTGCCTCAAGACTACAGGACTGGGGGTCGGGCAAGAATTTCAAGGAGAGGGCTAAGGAAAATATTAGATCTTCAGCCAGAGCCGTTGGTGAACCACTAAAATCTAGACAAAATGGGGAGGGATTGAAAAGGATGCGTTCGCGTCATTCACTCATCAGTCTCCACCCAGGCAGGAAGCAAAGGACATCAACTAGGACTTTGAGAAATAAAAACACGAAGGCGAATAAGCATCAGCAGCAAAAGAAGAAAAAGAAAAAGATTGTTAGATCAAAGAAGGATTTCTTCTCTTAAGAAGAATTATGTCCCCCACCAGGAATAATATCCATCAATCAGTTCCTCATTGAATCTATTCAACGCTGAAAATGTTGATGTCAGTGTCAAGTATGGCTACTATGAACAATTTCACCCTCAACAACCCCTCTCGGACAATATACACTTTCAAATATTTTCCAATTAAGACTATGTCATTGATTTGTCATCAACATTTATTGATTTAAATGTTGTGGTGAAGAAAAAGTCAGATAATACAACTCCAAATGCCGGCGATGGTCTCTCCTATGAAAACTGTATTCTACACAACCTATTCAAACAAATTAATGTATTGATTAATGGGACATTGGTGAGCCCTAGCAATAATTTATCCAACTATGCAAGCTACATACAAGTTATGATGATGACACCAAAGGTATGCAAGGAGATGAGAGGACAATCATTGGGCTATGAATATCGAACAGGTGTTGATACTGACGGTGAATTGACTACAGCAGTGACCCAGGAGTATCATCTAGTTGGAAAATTAAATCATGAGATATTCAATATATCCCAATGGCTACCCCCCAATGTCAAGATTGACATAAAGTTACAGATGGCCCCATTGAATTTCATTTTGAGAAAAACACTTCCTGCAGCACCCGATGCAAATGTTATTATCACATCGGCAATTCTCCACGTCCGAAAACCACAAGTTATGAGCTCTGTTGCATTGGCAGTGGAAAAGCTGAGCCAATGGTAGCAACATTAAACTTCTTGTCCCCCATACGATCACCAATCAACGTCACATTGCCAACGGTTCTCGTAGCTATAGCGATTCATCATTTATCAATGAAGAAATCCCATCAAAATTGGCTTTGGCCTTTGTGAAGAGTGGTAGTGCCGTTGGATCCTGGACTGAATCTCCCCATGATTTTAATTTTTTCGGTCTATCTAGCCTCGTGTGCAAACTGAATGGTATTCCACTGTACACTCTATCATTTGACAAAAAATCCTATAGAACTCTGTACGAGTTGACCATGCAATCCCTAGATCATGACTCTCAACTATTTGAAAATGGAATAACCGATTCAATGTTTTCAAAAAATCATGAGGTTATTGTTTTGGATTTGTCAGGCATGCCCGATATGACCATAGTACGGACAGGGAATGTACGTTTAGAGTGTACATTTGCCAATGGTCTGACTGAGAGTATCACGCTAATATCACTGAGTCAATTTGAAACCTATTGGGAAATCACACCCGACGGCAGTGTTCTACTAGACCTTGCACCATGAACACAAACCAAATAATCAATGTATTCAGTATGGATCCATACATGTCCCAGTACAAGTCCTATTGCATACCCTCGGACTTCATTGAAAAAATTCCAAGTGTTAACAATACCCTAATCATTGTTAATAACAGTCCGTCGACTTTGAAGACTGGCCATTGGCTATGCATCTTTCAAACAGCGAAGAATATTAAATTTTTTGATCTTTTTGGCCTATCGTATAAATTCTACGCTCCATACATCAGCATCTTTATTGAAAGTAGTGGGAAAACCATTATTCAAAATCAACAAAGAGTACAGGATTTAACGACTAAGACAAGTGGCTTTCATGCACTACTCTTTTTCATGTTCAGATGTCGTGGCTACACCTACAAGCAGTTTCTCAACATCTACGTTGACTTACCTCAATTGAACGACTTTCTAGTGGAGAATATACTTACAACTGTATTTAATATTTATTTTAGTACCCTAAGAATAAATTTTTCTAAAGATGTATTTGAAATTGTTTATTAATAAAAAAAAAATTATATACATGATAAAACGACTTTTCTACTCTTTAGATTTCATCCACTACTAGGTATTTGTCGACAACAACGAGTGCAGGTAGATTATCTGAATTCACAGTGTACTGATCCTGATGTAGTGCAATGTCAGGGTCACATTTTCTACAGTAGAGTGTGACTTCACTCTTGTCATATCTCTTTGTATAGTCAATGATACTATTCGCATTCATTCTATAGAATTCACGTGTTTCAATTTGCGTATTTGAAGCAATTTCACAAACAGTGTCCTCAAGTGTCGAATCACATTCCGTCACAGCCAAATAAAAATCAGTGGGATTATAATCAAAACACCCAGTGTCTTCACAACAATGACGTAGAAACCATATTCTCTTGTTGTTCCAACAGTTGACTCGTTGACCAGGTTCCTCCTCCCAGAAAAATCTAAAACCACGACGATACCAATCTCGTAGCAATAAACTAAACTCATGGTTAGGATTCTTTCCAATCATACCGGGATATGTACTCTCCCCCTACTTACATTTATCATAATGACAATTGGAGCATTGGTGGCCTCTAGGATGAGAGTCACACACCTCTTCAAGACAGGAATTACAACCTTTAATTTGTACAGCATATCCTCTATGCAATTTACACTGGTTGCATAATCTACACTTTTCATCATACTCCTCAATCATTGTGCAATTCTCACATGATGACCAGCTGCCCTGTGTGTACATACATAACGGACATGTATGGAACATTTTGTCATGTGTTAACGCTCTCACTGCCACAATGAAACTGAGCTAGCAACAAAAAAAAATTGTCTGAGATAGAGAGAGAGGAGTAAATCATCCTTGAGCACCATCTTTCTTATGAAAAAAAAGTCCTAAATTTCTAAAAACTAATGTTTAAAAGCATATCCACAATATCATTTTGTCCTGTCGTGATCAATATATCAATAAATTGTGTAAATGCATTTGGACCACGATGTAGAAGCTTCATACAAGAGTCTAATGATGGATAATCAGTTTTCATTATATCGACAAGCCGCTCTTGAGAAAATATTTTTATTTGAATGGAAAACTCTAGAAAATCCTCATAGAGAATTACACGTTTGTCCATCTGAAATAGATTACTTATGAGTCGATCTTACTATAATCTCTCAATTTTTTAAAGTCATAATTCTCTCACAACACCCTACAGATTAACCAGAATTTCTTTTTGTACTCTAGAAAATATGTGCTAGTCTACTATAGAAAAAGAAAAATACCATCGATTTAGAAACAGTTTTATTGAACATAATTAGAATAATAATAAGATTCACAGATGCATGTTGGTCTCATATACATATTTCGATTGGACGTATAACGCGGACCAAAGATTATTTATATTCAGAATATTCATTTTTCCAGCAATATATAGCTGCTCCGCCCGATTAAACTTGCTCAATAATATCAACTATCTAGCAAACATAATGTCCCATTCAAGATATAGTCTACAGCAAGCAGTTATTTCCACAGCCCCATTGGGTACTCGTATATCATCGATACTGCTGTTGTCGGTTCCATCATTAATCTCCAATAATGTAAATGCACCAATCATTTTTTTTTCTACACTAATATCTTCGCAAATAAACTATTATCTTTGAATTCAATTCCCTTACTAATATTAATTGTAAAGATAACCATTCCTTTTATTAAAATACTAATCACCAATCAAGTTGTACCCGTTCCTATCGGCAAAGAGTGTAATGACCGAGTGTAATGACCTGTTTACCTAACAGAAAAACCGGAAGGAACGTAAAGGCCGCAATATGGTACCTTGGTATATACTCCCGGTATGTTGAGTTAGAATTTCATCACACTTCGCAGAACTTGACAAGCGAAAGTAACTTCTAAGAGATGTTCTGTCTCTAGATTTTTATGAATTGATCTAGTACTAACTTTAAATTTAAAGTGACATACACCGAACTGCAAACTGTCCGTCAATGCCGCATCCATCGAAGATGTGTTGGGAATGACCTCCCGCTTAAAATGGGGAAAACTACTTAAAAATAGACACCTTTCAATTATGTAGTAATTAGAAAGGCTTATTTCCAGAGCTCAAACCCACTCCCCTGCACTGAATCCAAATCCTGGGTATGATCCTATTATTTATTTCAAAGTTTTCCAAACTTCGTGGGAATTAGAAACGGCTCGCATGTAACAGTAAAAGAAAATTTTTGAAATAGTAGGAAATTAATAACTTTCATCAGCATGAAGGGTACACACTTATCGGTTATGCAGTAACTAAAGAAGACCTTTTTCACAATTGAAACTCCGCACTTCTCCATTTAATCCGAATCCCGGGTTTGGCCCTGTCATCTGTATCAGAGTTTCGTGGATACTAAAAACGGCTTGCATGTAACAATAAAAGAAACAATTTCAAAATAGTAAGAAATTACTTAATTTTTGTTAGCATGAAGAATAAGCACCTTGACTTGAGACGAGGCACAGACTATTTCATCCCGACTCGGCACCATGAAATTGCTGGACCAGGTTCTTCCAAAGTTATCTGCCCTCTATCTGCGGTCTAATGAGTTGAAGCCACGACTTGTCCAGCTTGAAGCCATATTTCCAGAAACTGCCTAGTGGTTTGACACCTCCCGGTTTTTTCTTCCAAAAGGAGGGGGGCACTGTGTTAAGACCTGGCGTGTTAGGGTCTTCTCTGGGCGTCGCCACTTGATGGCCAATCAACTTAAAGCCTTACGCACTACCGGTTGTGTAATAATTAAAAAAGACCTTTTTTTCATTATTGAAACCCACTCTCCTCGACTTAATCCAAATCCTGGGTATGGCCCTGTCGCCTATAAAGTTTTGATGCTTTATGGAGTATTAGAAATAATTCGCATATAACAGTAAAAAATAAAATTTATTGTACAAGTAATAATTAGCATGAAAGAATGAAACCTTTGAGAGAATGACAAGGTGCTATTTGGTCATAAAACTGGCTACCCCCGTCGACAAGGGATCGCAGTTAGCTATTAAAAATTAAATGTTTATTTAGGTTTTTTTTTATTAATTAGTTGATTTTAGTCACGTGTAAGATAAAAAAATACGACGACTAAGAATTTGAAAAATACATAATCATGCGTGAATCAGTGACCATATCATTGAAGGTTTCTGAGGGGACTGTCTTTAAATTGCCGGTTTTTTGGGGGGAGGGGTTTGTTATACCGGAAAGGTTGAGAAATGATGATGCAGAACAAGACCATTTGCTGATATTTTTTCAAACTACTGGTACTCAACATTGTTAAAACTCAATATTTTTCAGTGCATTCTTGAACTAAGATCTAAATGGTGAATCGGCGAAGATATTTTAGTAGTTGCTGCGAGGCCTCAACATGTCTTATTTTCTTTCATAGCAAGAAACGTTTTCTTGAGACAAATTTCTAGTGCCATCATTTTTATATTTGTTTTGGACAAATCGTGTCTTAACGGACTATTTGTTCATATTGTTTTCTTAATATATGTTTCTAATTTACAAATTATCAAGTTTTATTGATTGGCAATGCCTTTAAAGGTTATATTTTTGGTCATAGATTTACTTTTGCAAGTTATATTTGCATAACTCTTTTACTTCTCAAGATAGTAAGAATCCTGATATAACTTAGATAGGCCTAGTCAGTGAGTTACACATATTTATAAGTAGTAGGTTAAATATGTCACTGTGTTATATATTTCTGTATATAACTTATATGCCTAGTCAGTGAGTTACACAAATTTATAAGCAGTAGGCTAAATATGTCACTCAGTTATATATTTCTGTATATAACTTATATAGGCCTAGTCAGTGAGTTACACATATTTTAAGTAGTAGGCTAAATATGTCACTCAGTTATATATTTCTGTATATATCTTAGATAGGCCTAGTCAGTGAGTTACACATATTTATAAGTAGTGGGTTAAATATGTCACTGAGTTATATATTTCTGTATATAACTTATATGCCTAGTCAGTGAGTTACACATATTTTAAGTAGTAGGTTAAATATGTCAGTAAGTTATATAATTCTTTATATAACTTATATGCCTAGTCAGTCAGTAACGCATATTTATAAGTACTAGGCTAAATATGTCACTCAGTTATATATTTCTGTATATAACATATATAGGCCTAGTCTGTGAGTTACACATATCTATAAGTAGCAGGTTTAATGTGTCACTGAGTTGTATATTTCTGTATATAACTTATATTGGCCTAGTCAGTGAGTTATGTATTTTTATAAGTAGTAGGTTAAATATGTCACTGAGTTATTGCCTTTGCAAAACAATAGTGATCCGTTTATCTGGCCTCCCCCAGGCCATTCAGCATGTCCCCAGGTGGCGATAGGGGAACACTCTACATATATGTAGGGTACCTCCATAGGAGGCATGGACCAGGGGGGGACCTTATCCCTGGGGGTCCATAATAGAATCTGGGGCACCCTTTCCCGGGGTCATAAATACAGGCGGAGGGGGAAGAAGGCCCCTCAAATGTACACTCAAAAGGGCCCACTTGTTTATCCACAAGTTTCATGAGTTGCAAACCTTCTCCCAGCAATGGGTTAAATTGCATGGTGATGCAGAACACCATCGCGGGAGGATCCTCTAGAGGAGGACAACTGTGGCAGGGCGTAAGATCCAGATCTATGGACAACTGCCTCTGCAAACGGCTGCCTCGACCTTTTCGGGGTACCTGCAAGACTGGGGACCTTGCGGTCAACTCTATTCCCACTTGAGGAGTGGCGCCCCTCGAGGAAATTATAGCCTAGTAAACGACACAGCATTCGCACGGGATTCTGACTAATGGACAATTCTTCTGGGATTGGTATGTTTTGATGGGCGTCTTTGGGCTGAAAAACCTCTTCCTAGCTGATTTAGCTATTACGGGGTGCCTCCCCGTGGTAGCATAATATTTGTAGGCATGAATATATAATGAGTCGGAGGTAATAGGCTTGAGATTGTCTGTGCAGGATTTCGACTCTTGTTGATAGAAGAGCATCGCCAAGTGCTGAAAACCATGTTGTGACCAAGATGGGCCAAGGATTGCACAAAGCCTCCATTCATGGTGGTCCCAGGGACTTCTTGCTGTGCGGTTCTGAGCCGGCTTAAGCACTTCGGTGTAGACTTGAGAAGATATGTGATCCCCGTCCTGCACTGGTATCCGGGATCACTGCTTTTCCTGAGGCGAAAATAATTTCAATGATTTAAAGAACATGAAAATTGGAACTTGGAATGTTACGACATTAAAAAATGACTATCATATCGACATTTTGACTGACGAATTCAGACAATTCGAACTGGATCTATTAGGAGTTTCAGAAACTCATATCCCAGGGGTAGGAAGAATGAAATTAGGTGATATAGAATTTGTTTACTCAGGCAGGAAGGATGGGGTACATAGAAAGGGAGCATAGCTCATGATGAATAAGGAAGCTGCTAAGCCTTGTTTAGGCTGGGAAGGTATTAATAATAGAATAATAATTGCTCATCTTATGACTAGAAAGTTCAAGGTATCAGTTATAGTATTATACGCCCCTGTATAACCGACTGATGGATATACTAGTGACTCAGATGAATTCTACTTACAGTTACAGGAGCAAATAGACAAGGTCCCTCGTAGAAATATGATGTTATTGCTGGGATATTTTAACGCCCAGGTTGGTAGAAATATGGATAGATGGTATCCCAGCTTAGGTAAATTTGGTGTAGGAAAAGAAAACAGTAATGGATACAGACTTTTGCAATTTTGTAGGTATAACAATCTAGTTATAACCAATACGGTGTTTGGTCATAACATGGCACATAAGCTAACATGGTATTCACGTGAGGGTAAGACAGCAAACCTTATTTATTATGTTATAGTAAACCGAAGACTGGCAGGATGATTAAAAGATACGAGGGTATATAGGAGTGCTGTTATTGATGTTAGAAGTAAAGATCACCATCTAGTAGTGTCAAGGGTTAATTTAAAGCTGAAATATCGGAAGGGTAATTACCTCCCGGGAAGTTATGATGCTAGTAGACTCCACGATGAGAATTTGAGAGAAACTTTCCAGGAACGGTTGAATACTAAACTTGAGAGTTTAAAATTTGATAATGTCGAAGATGATTGGAATAATTTTAGAAAAATAATTTGTGAAATTGCTGAAGGTGTCTTAGGGAAGAAAGCTAGAACTGCAGCTAAGATTATTAGTGAAAAAGCTTTAAGTTTAATAGAAAGGAGACAGGACTTGTACAAGAATTATCTGAGTGATAGATCACATGAAAACAAAAGAAATGTAAAGAAAGTTTAGAAAGCATTGAAATATGAACTAAGGAGGTGTGAAGTGGAGGCCATGGATAAAATTGACGAGGATTTAGAAGATGCAGCTAGAAGGCATAATAGTAAAATATTGTACTGGCACGTTAACAAATTGAGAGGTAGTAGTCAATCCGGACTTGTCCCAGTTAAAGATAGGAATGGGGTGGCAATTAGCGATAAGACAAAAGCTAAAGCGAGATGGGCCGAACATTTTAAGAATTTGTTTAACCAAGATAGAGTTGCAGGAAAAAATATAGAGGAAAATTAAAAAGTTTGTGATACCTTGGATGTGAAGGAGGATTTGTTTTGTGAGGAGGAATTAGCAACAGTACTAAAAGGATTAAAGAATAATAAGGCTCCAGGTGCTGATAGGGTAGTAAATGAGTTTCTTAAATATGGTGGCTCTGAGGTTAGAAATAAGTTATTGGAGATTATGAATATGATTTTTGAAAAAGGGGAAGTACCTAATGATTTTAGGAAGACCTTAATTAAGCCACTTTATAGGAAAGGTGATAAAAGTGAATGTGGTAATTATCGAGACATTAGTCTGGTCTCTGTAGGTAGCAAATTACGTAGTAGTATGATACTTCTTAGACTGAGAGATGCCGTAGACAAAGTTTTAAGAGAAGAGCAGTGCGGTTTTAGAAAAGGTAGAGGATGTGTTGACCAAATTTTCACTTTTGGGTTAATAATTGAGAAGTACCTAAGTTTTCAAACGCCTTTGGTCCTCAGTTTTAAAGATTATGAGCAAGCGTTCGATTCTGTTGATACAGGAGCTTTAGTAAAGGTTTTATCCTTTATGGTATACCAGACAAATACATTAAAGTGATTAGTGCTATGTACGAGAATAACACTGCTGCAGTGAAGGGAGGAAATGAGGTTAGCAGCTGGTTTTGTATTAAATCAGGAGTTAAGCAGGACTGTGTTCTATCCCCCTGTAGATGGATTATTGTGATGGACTTTGTCTTAAGGAGCACAGGAAAGGCAATGGGAGACCACGGAATCAAATGGGGAGGAAAAAGTCTCCTGGACTTGGATTATGCTGATGATTTAAGCATCCTAGATGAAAGTGTGAGCAAAATGAATGAAGTTTTAGAGGTTTTGCGAGTTCAGGGTGCTAGTATTGGTTTGAAAATTAATGCTAGGAAGACCAAGTCACTAAGGCTAGGAATAAGTGAAGATAAAAAGGTGACGTTGGGTAATGAAAAGATTGATCAGGTGGGCAGTTTCACTTACCTTGGAAGTATTATTAGTAAAGATGGTGGGAGCAGTGAAGATGTTGAAAATAGAATAGCCAAGGCTCAGGGTGTTTTTTCACAGTTAAAAAAAGTCTGGAAGAATAGGAAGATAAGTCTGCAAACCAAGATTAGAATCTTAGAAGCTAAAGTGATGACAGTGGTCAAATATAGCTCTGAAGCATGGACGCTCCGAAAAGCGGATGAATATTTGCTAGATGTTTTCAAGAGAAATTGCTTAAGGATTGTTCTGGGTACCCGGCTGACTGACCGTATTTCAAACAATAGGCTATACGAAAAATGTGGTTCAATACCGCTTTCTAGGTCTATAATGAAAGAAAGGTTGAGGTGGTTAGGGCATGTTGTTTGGATGAAGGATGACAGATTGCCGAAGATTGTTCTTTTCGGCCAAACATCTAGGGCTAAACGGAAAGCAGGTCGTCCCCGTCTGGGTTGGGAGGACGTCATAAAGAAAGATTTAAAGGAAATGGGAACTTCGTGGGCGGGTTTAAAAAGGGAGGCTTTGAATAGATTGGGGTGGAGGAGGAGCGTGCGTAGCTGTGTTGGCCTCAGGCGGCTTGGTGCTGCGATGAGTTGTTAGTAGTGACTCGATTAAAGTGAGCCTTATAAAGTGAAATAAAACGAAAATACAAATATCTGGAAGATATTTCTTGGGCCAGCAATACTTTGAACTTCAAATTCCTAGGCTAATTGTTGTAAAGCAATAAAAAATTTAAACTTCTGCTTCCTTTCTTATTGGTTTAAGGACACTATCAGGCCTCTGAAAATTCGCGGTTTTAGTTTTCTTAGCTAATTTATCAAATGAAAAAATCTCAAAAAAAGTTTAAAACTTTATTTTGTTATTGGTGACTCGATTAAAGTGAAACTAATAAAAAGAAGTCAAACGAAAAAACAAATATCTGCAAGATACTTCTTGGACCAGCACTACTTTGAACTTCAAATTCTTAGGCTAAATATTATAAAGCAATAAAAATTTAAACTTCTGCTTCCTTTCTTATAGGTTTCAAGACACTATTAATGATCTGATAGTTTCTTGGTTTTAGTTTTCGCTGCTAATTTTTCCCGTATTTATGTTCAAATATTTGTGTCCATTTTCCAAAATTAAAATATCTCCATATACAAAAATATGAAAAAAATCCTTATATAAAATATAGAGAAATATTATCTGTGTAAATCTATACGATAAAACGAATGTAATATTTTTTTTTTTTTTTTAATAATGAGTTGGAATTCGAGAAAGATTCCCTTGTGCATTTTCAACTACTGATCGTATTTAAAGAAGCTTATCTTCAGATGAGACTTCAGATGAGACTTGACATCAAGGGTGCATTCAGAGAACGGTCAGGGAAGCGACGAACTCCCAGCAGAACTGAAAGTCATGTTAGGTGAGAAGACAGGAAAATGTAAACTACACCCCTTTAAAAACGTCCAAAAACAAAACTCGCGGCGGCACTTGCCTCGGCCCCAGGAATATTCCTTAGCGGCTCTATTGCAAGTCAAGATTGGGCACATAATTTTTTTTTCTTTATCTTTAGCAAAGAGTACGAGAAACTTGTAAGAGTGCAAACTGGTGCTATTGTTTTTTGTTTTTTTTTTATCTTTTATTTTTTTATATTAGGCAAAGAGTACGAGAAACTTATAAGAGTGGAAACTGGTGCTATTGTTTTTTTTATCTTTTATTTTTTTTTATATATCCTAAGCAAAGAGTACGAGAAACTTATAAGATTGGAAACTAGTGCTATTGTTTTTTTTTATCTTTTATTTATTTTTTTTTATCTTTAGCAAAGAGTAAGAAAAACTTATAAGTGGAAGCTGGTGCTATTGTTCTTTCTATCTTTTTTTTCTTATATCTTTAGCAAAGAGTACGAGAAACTTATAAGAGTGGAAACTGGTGCTATTGTTTTTTTTTATCTTTTATATTTTTTTAATTTTTTTTTTATCTTTAGCAAACAGTACGAGAAGCTTATAAGAGTGGAAACTGGTGCTATTGTTTTTTTTTTATCTTTTATTTATTTTTTTATTTAGCAAAGAGTACGAAAAACTTATAAGAGTGGAAACTGGTGCTATTGTTTTTTTTTATCTTTTTTTATATTTAGCAAAGAGTACGAAAAACTTATAAGAGTGGAAACTGGTGCTATTGTTTTTTTTTATCTTTTATTTTTTTTAATTTTTTTTATCTTTAGCAAACAGTACGAAAAGCTTATAAGAGTGGAAACTGGTGCTATTTTTTTATCTTTTTATTTATTTATTTTTTTATTTAGCAAAGAGTACGAAAAACTTATAAGAGTGGAAACTGGTGCTATTGTTTTTTTTATCTTTAGCAAAATACGAAAAACTTATAAGAGTAGAAACTGGTGCTATTGTTTTTTTTTTATCTTTTTTTTCATCTTTAGCAAAGAGTACGAGAAACTTATAAGAGTTAAAACTGGTGCTATTTTTTTATCTTTAATTTTTTTTTCTTTTTATCTTCAGCAAAGAGTACGAAAAACTTATAAGAGTGGAAACTGGTGCTACTGGTGCTGGTGCTATAGAAATGAAACCTCACCAACGCATTTAATATTTGGTGAACTTTTTTTTACCAAACTTCAGCAGTTTTATGTTTGCAGGTACTTTATTATTCATGGGAGGGTAAAGATAGTAGAATTATTATCCCAGTTGACCTACCATCTTTGAGTCGACTAGTTTACTTAACCTGCCAGGATTTTCCAAGCAGTTTACTTTATGCAGACTGGATTCTGACTTTAGATAAATCTTTAAATTAAAAATACTGATTAACTATCACTTGCAGAGATATTTCAGTTTTATTCCTATTGCATTCTAGGCTGATCATGTCAAACTCCCAGCTTTGTTTGAAATATTGCAATTTTTATTGACAACGCCAGGCCTAACGCTGTAAGGGGTAAAAATGTTTATTCACATAAGTTCCAATTTTTGTAGAATTTCTATTCCCTTTGTTATTTAATTTAAAGACATCAATCATATCCATAGTTTTATGTAGCAAATGCATCCACTTTACTCTACTACTAGTTTGGACAAAATTATTTATCGTTTTTATATTTGTCTTATATTTATCTTTTATAAGTGATTTCTTTTTATTATCTTTTATTAATATTAATCTTTTATAAACTATTTATTTTTAAAAATCTGAATAAAAACAGCATCCCAAAAATCTTAAAAAAAACACATTTTTTTCTTCTACGATGCAATGAAAATGTTAGATTCACCCCTTTAATTAAACATTAAAATTTTGGATGCAAAAATACTTTACCGTTAATGCAAAGTCTAGTTTAACCGTAGCCTAACTAGCGTTATGACTGTTGTCAGTAACGAATCAAGTCCAATTGGGTCCAAACCGTATTTATTTTTTCGCCAAAGCCAGAAAAAAAACATTAAAAAAATGCCAAAATTACACAGTATTATGACTATTTATGATTATTTCAGATGACTTAGGACAATTTCTAATGATTTAAACATTCCATTAAACCACAAATGCAAACTTTTCTACATTCAACAACTTTATAATAACAAAAAAAAATCCGGTATTTATGAAAGGTATTCAACTATTTAACAACTATGTCAGGTATTCAACTTTTAACTCGCTATATTTATTCAGTTATATTCCAATGTTTATTTACTTAAAGCTGTCAATTTAATTTTATAATGAGTTTTCAACTATAGGCTATTGATCTGAGTGCTCTATTGTCTAAAATCAATTTCTATTCTGAAAAAAAATTGTGAAAAAATTCTTTAAGGCTGCAGAATTTACTGCTCCAGTTAAACTCTCTCCTAAAGAATTTCGACTCTAGAATTGCCCTTCTCCAAGGTGACGGATTTCTTTGGAAAAAAAGTAAAATCGAATCCAACTTTTAATTTAGTTGATTACTCTTGGGAAATCTCTGTTACAATAGTGCTCTTTTCCAAAAGCTCACACTATGCAACAAATAAGAACATGGAAATCCTATTGGAACGAAAAGAATTCAAAAAAATTAAATCAGGAATTAAGACTTCTTTTTGGAAAAAAAACACTACAGTGAGATTATCGATGAAAAGCAGGGATATCGAGGGATATAGAAAGATTAATCGGGGGTAAAAAAAAGAATGTATCTCTATTGAGAAATGATTGAGGTAAAATAACACCTGTTTGAATAAAATGAAATGTCAACAGAAAATGTAATTTGGAATATGATTCATCAAGCCAGATGCTCGTGGTAATTTTAAGGATTTACTAGTGTTTTAAAAAGTGTCCCCATTATTAAAAGTAACTAAGACTATTTAGAAAGCGCTAAAAAAAGCGCCAGTAGAAACAACTATTAGCACATTAGAAAAATATAGTACAATAACACAGCAGAGCGTTGATGCAGCGTTGCCCCTAGTGGTGTATTTAAGGAAATTTCAATACTTTATTTTATAATGGGTATCTCAATATCTTGATCTGATGCCATTTGAACTTTCAGGTGTACTAACTAACATGAAGGGTGTCAACTATAGCCCTCAAATATGACATTATATTGTTTTTAACTTGGGAAAAAAAACTTTTTTTTCTAAAAGGTTTTGATTTTGAAGTGGCTGAACTGAGTGAGAGTTAGCCGTTTAGATTTGAATAGTGCGTGGGTCAAATAACTGGGGGCTTGAAGTGTTTGGGATTCATTTTTTTGGTGGATCAAAGTGTATGATTTTGTGTTACGGTGGCTTTGGGTGTGAGGGTTGAGTTGCATGGAGTTTCAGCTATTCGGGGGTGAATTGTTTGAGACTTGAGTTTTGTGGGATTCAGTTGTGTGGCTTGAGTGTGAGGCTAATTAAAGTGATTGAGAAATAAATATATAAAATTAAATTTCCACTGGAATAGTCTGTGATGTTTCCAAATGAAAGAACAAATAAAACATCAGAGAGGTTCATTGGTTTCTGATGATATCATATTGATAGGCATATCTTGTATCTTATGGATTAGGCTAATATAGCTGAAGCCTTGATGTTCAAACGGCCTTTTTTAATCCTTGATGTGCATCATTCTTGCTTCTTTTAATGCTCCACAACCTAAAGACTTTATTCCTGTCCTAACTTAAGATTTACTCCCAATTTCCACTTCTCATTATAATTAGAGATTCATCCAAGACTGTTTAGATAAAAAAAGAAAATGCTCTGAGGTATTGTCCTAATTATTAAAAGAGATTTTCTTAGCAAAGCAATTATTTTTAGAAATGACTTTTTAAGACACATATTCTCTTAAACCGTCCATTAGTCTAGTAAATCATGGTAGGCTTAAGTTCTCACGGTTGCAATACTTATTGCATACGCCTTGTTTGGTATCGTGTTTTTGGCTTTTTCGTTCTTTTATATAGAAAAAATAGCCCCTGTTAATAAGTAGACAACTTTATAACATTTTATGCTCCCAAATGATGTATGAATCTGTCATAAGTAAAGATTTAAACAAATTAGCTTGGGTGGCCTTAGGTGGCTTGGTTTTGTAATGAGTTATGAGTAGTAGTAACAGTAGCATAACATGTGTACTTTATGGCATCAATGTTCATTTCAATGGATGCTTCTTGGATACCACATCATAGTAGGCCTACAGTTACATTGCAGAGGCAGCCTGTTTGACAAAGATACAGACAAGCTATAACGATTATCTCTAAAATGAAAATATATCCTCTGTGTTTTCGACATATTTGAAGTGTTGATGGCTAAAAACGCAATAGCGGATTATCAGCGTTGGGTGCGGTAAAACCCCGAATTATTTAACAGCGAAATGTCCCTTTTTTTTGCAGAATTCTTAAATGAGATTATATCTGGCTATTTCTATTTGCACAGTTATGTAGGAGTAATCGTCTCACAGGTGTTGTATCTTTGTAGTTATGATTACCCTTTTTTGTTGCTTTTCTGCAGTGGATTCATTTTGAGCCAAACATTTTAGGTGTCTGCCATTATCATGGTTGCAGTGGTAGCTGCAACCTAGTAAAGAGCGAACAAGAGCCCATAGTAACCAAAAGTTAAAAGACGTATTAATAAAAAAGTGGTTAATACTTAGTGGAAAAAAATAGGAATCTGAAACTGATTCAGGAATGGTTAACATTATTTCGATTCGTCCTAAAAGTAAAAGTTTACTGAGAAAAGATATTTATGGTTATTTTGAAAAAAGGTTTAAACCCCTCAAATTAGCTTCAGATCAAAATGAAAATCGTACCATTGGAATCAGCATGCTCAAAAACCTTGCAAATGGAAATTACAATCCCCCTCCTTGAGCAACATGGAAAGTCACTTTTTTGCCTGGTCTGTCTCCTGTATTTTTTCTCTTTTTTTTTAGCAGGGCTAGAAGGTGACCAGAGCATGGTAGAGATATGTGTAGTAGCTTATTCGAAAGGAAATTAAATTTTTTATTGTCCTTTCTATGTTACCCAAAAAGATTGGAGTAAAACTAACCCCAAACTCCATGCTTACCCGTTCCCCTAAAGTCATCCAATCAAAATTTCGAGATAGCCAAAATAGTTCAAAGGTCCAATATCTATGGCTTCGGTGATGATATGACCCTCCATAGTCCCCGGGGAGAGGGCTGTACGCTGTATTGGTATCGGGCATATCGATATCTCGCGTATCGGTATGGACATATTGTTATTGGGTGTTTCGGTATCGCCTGTATATTAGACAAAATTTTAGTAGCTCATATAAAAGATACTGCTCATATATACGTCCTTCCTATAAATTCCACCATCAGCAAGTTCCAAATGGCACTAAAAACGGCACTTTTGGTGCCTTGTCTCAAGTGGAAAAGCTGGGGATACTGGGACAAATTTTCTCAGATCAAGTGAAAATGTCAGTGAGAAATGAAAAATAAGCCTTTTAGTACCATAAGTGCAAACAATTACTAAAGAAAACTGGCCCGTTTCTCTAAATTATGAAGGTTTGTCTTAGTTTTGACAAGATTTCTGAATAAACTAAATTTCATCTGGGGGGACTGGGGTCTGGAGGGGGGTAAACTGAGTTCCGGAGGGGGAAAACTGGGGTCTTGAGGGTGTAATTAGTAGAGTGCTAAGTACCATTTTGCTTGACTCCATAGGAATTACCATGCTATTTGCTTGCCTTATGTTCTTTTGGTACCTTTCCAAGCAACGTGATTAAACACGTTTTGGAACTACATGCTATTTGCTTGCCTTATGTTCCCTTGGTACCTTTCCAAGCAACGTGATTAAACACGCTTTGAAACTACATGCTATTTGCTTGCCTTATTGTTCCCTTGATACCTTTCCAAGCAACGTGATTAAACACGTTTTGAAACTACATGCTATTTGCTTGCCTTATGTTCCTCACCATGCTATTTGCAGAGACCTCTACACCTTTTCAAAGAAAGTGAATATCCTCTCACACCTATACTTCCTTGGTACCTTTCCAAACAAAGCGATAAAAAAAACATGTCTATAGCAATTTCGTTCTTCATGATAGTGTATAAGGTTTGAAACCTACCGCTGAGGCAGTTAAGTTTGACGTGCACATTGCAAAAAGCGACCAATCCTTTACCTATAAAGTGGTCAAACACATTTTGAGAGTTTAATTGAGATTGTATAACACAAGCAGACTGGTTTTTGAGGCAACACCCATTTTTTAGGGCCAATCAGAAAGAGCGGAGGTTACTCCATATACGATAGCTTGATTAGTAATTGGATTCAAATAAAAGGAATGATTTTCATTCGCCCTTGAGATTTTGTATATAGCTGACATGCGTTATGAAAGTTTCATGAAGTTTTAAGACACCATGGATAAAGCATCTGATGTTATTGATTTGGAAGCTTTTGGCTACAGCGATTTATAATGTGAGTTCAGTTTAGTAAATTTTCGTAGTTTATTTCCAAATAAGATCATGTTTTTCGTGTTTCTTTAAAATATGAGCTAATAAAGGTTTTTGTCCGTAAACTCTAGTTTTTTGTAAGAAAATTTTGGAAAATAAAATTCTTTGGTTCAAATGTGAAATTTAAGTCCAGTTTTGGATCAAAAAATAAACTATTTCTGTAAAAATCTGAGCTAATAAGGAATTTTGACCGTAAACTCTAGTTTTTTGTAAGAAAATTATGGAAAATACAATTCTCTGATTCAAATGTGAAACTTGAGTCCAGTTTTGGATCGAAAAATAAACTGTTTCCGTAAAATCTGAGCTAATTAGGGTTTTTGACCGTACACTCTAGTTTTTTGTATGAACAATTCGTTGGCTCATTGGTGAATTTTAAGTCCAGTTTTCGATCGAAAAATAAACTATTTCCGTAAAATCTGAACTAATAAAGTTTTTTGGCCGTAAACTCTAGTTTTTGTGTTTCCTTAAAATTCGAGCTAATAAAGGTTTTTGTCCGTAAACTCTAGTTTTTTGTAAGAAAATTATGGAAAATACAATTCTCTGGTTCAAATATGGAACTTAAGTCCAGTTTTGGATCGAAAAATAAACTATATCCGTAAAATCTGAGCTAATAGGGGTTTTTGACCGTAAACTGTAGTTTTTTGTAAGAAAATTATGGAAAATACAAAACTCTGTTTCAAATGTGAAACTTAAGTCCATTTTTAGATCGAAAAATAGACTATTTCCGTAAAATCTTAGCTAATATGGTTTTTTGACCGTAAACTCTAGTTTTTTGTAAGAAAATTATGGAAAATACAATTCTCTGGTTCAAATGTGGAACTTAAGTCCATTTCTGGATCGAAAAATAAACTATTTCCGTAGAATCTGAACTAATAAAGGTTGTTGACCGTACACTCTAGTTTTTTGTATGAACAATTCGTTGGCTCATAGGTGAATTTTAAGTCCAGTTTTCGATCGAAAAATAAACTATTTCCGTAAAATCTGAACTAATAAAGGTTTTTGGCCGTAAACTCTAGTTTTTGTGTTTCCTTAAAATTCGAGCTAATAAAGGTTTTTGTCCGTAAACTCTAGTTTTTTTGTAAGAAAATTATGGAAAATACAATTCTCTGGTTCAAATGTGAAACTTAAGTCCAGTTTTGGATCGAAAAATAAACTATATTTGTAAAATCTGAGCTTATAAAGTTTTTTTACTGTAAATTCTAGTTTTATGTAAGAAAATTATGGAGAATACAATGCGTTGGCTCATAGGTAAAACTTAAGCCCAGTGTTGGATAATCAAATAAAACTATTTCCGTAAAATAGGAGCTAATAAGGGTTTTTGACCGTAAACTCTAGTTTTATGTAAGAAAATTATGGAAAATACAATTCATTGGCTCATAGGTGAAACTTAAGTCCAGTTTTGGATCGACAAATAAACAATTTCCGTAGAATCTGAACTAATAAAAGTTTTTGGCCGTAAACTCTAGTTTTTGTGTTACCTTAAAATATGAGCTAATAAAGGTTTTTGTCCGTAAACTCTAGTTTTTTGTAAGAAAATTATGGAAAATACAATTCGTTGGCTCATAGATGAAACTTAAGTCCAGTTTTGGATCTAAATATAAACTATTTCCGTAGAATCTGAACTAATAAAGGTTTTTTGCCGTAAACTCTTGTTTTTGTGTTTCCTTTAAATATGAGCTAATCAAGGCTTTTGTCCGTAAACTCTAGTTTTTTGTAAAAAAAGTTATGGAAAATACAATTCTCTGGTTCAAATGTGAAATTTAAGTCCAGTTTTGGATCAAAAAATAAACTATTTCCGTACAATCGGAGCTAATAAGGGTTTTTGACCGTAAACTCTAGTTTTTTGTAAGAAAATTATGGAAAATATAATTCTCTGGTTCAAATGTGACACTTAAGTCCATTTTTGGATTGAAAAATAAACTATTTCCGTAAAATCTGAGCTAATAAGGGTTTTTGACCGTAAACTCTAGTTTTTTGTAAGAAAATTATGGAAAATACAATTCGTTGGCTCATAGGTGAAACTTAAGTCCAGTTTGGATCGAAAAATAAACTATTTTCGTAGAATCTGAACTAATAAAGGTTTTTGGCCGTAAACTCTAGTTTTTGTGTTTCCTTAAAATATGAGCTAATAAAGGTTTTTGTCCGTAAACTCTAGTTCTTTTTAAGAAAATTTTGGAAAATACATTTCTCTGGTTCAGATGTGAAACTTAAGTCCATTTTTGGATATTCCTAATGATGAGGACAGATGGTTCTAATTAAATATTTTTTTCATAAAAAAATTAACTATTTTTTTAAACTTCGAAATTATTCAACTTTATTTTTTTACTTTTTTTTATTTTGTACGTATCTTAAGATGACAAAATAGGCTTACGGCTCTAACAATTGTACTCTATCTTGCTCAGAAACACGATGTGGCTTTCCCACTGATATTCTATGTCTGGTTATCGACACTATCTAGTCTATTGCATGCATTAAATCAGTATTTTTTACGCAGTGGAACGATAAACACATAAGTCTTATCTGCAAAAACTGAAGATGGAGCATTTTAATAAAGTGTGTTCACATGAAAATGCTATTGTAGCATTGAATGCCGACAAGGAGAAGTATTTAAATTATAAAACAAGTACAAGTGGTAGCACTATTGGAAATGCATGCATGTATTGTCATGACAGTAAGGAATTAAATTTCTTTGGAGTACCGAAAAAAATTCATCTCATATGTTGGTGCATATGCGAGATTGACATCTCCAGAGATGATTGCACTCAAAAAGAATGCAAACATAAAAATAATCGTTGATGATAGAGGACATATCCTTGCTACTGTTGCAGGTAGCATATTACCTACTGATACATCCTATTGTCAGCTTTCGGGTATTAGCATTCAACGGAAGGTCAAAAAAAGAAAGGCCTACTCTTCTACTAATATCGTAAACCATATCTTGTCTACGTGCCGAAGCTGTTACCTGTGTAAAAATAATGTGATAATAGACGGTGAAATTGCCATAAAAATAAAAAGGGCATTGGAAGAAAATATCACTATGGAATATAGAGATGAATCGATGAACAACGAAGCACCAGCAAACGTTACTGCCATTGATCAAACAGTCAATGAACCAAATAATACCAAAGACGAAAAGCATATTGAGTCTGTCAATGACACGCCAGTAAAACTTGTGTACAAATGAAACTCAGAGAGGAGAGAAACCAAGCAAAATGAAAAATAAAATCAAAAAGGGTGAAAAAACGAGGATTTTGTCAGCCAGTGGCGAATCATGAGGAAGACAAAATATAAGCAAATATTTCGAAAAGGACCTCCGCCAAGTCGTCCTCAGTGATAAACAAAAAAGAAGAAAAAAAAAAAACAAAAAAAACGAAAATCTAACCTTTCGAAGTTTACTTTTCAAAGACAGAACAGACACTGAATAAAAACCTAAAGTTTTGAAACCCATTCTCTGAATAAATGGGCCTTCAGATTGTGTGCCTAAATGTAGGTTGAAACGTAAAGAAGGTGGAATAATTCGATGTCTTTTACAAGTATCTAAGAAATTAAATTGACAAATAAGATTTGCATGTTTCTTAACACAATTTAAAAAATCTAAAACAATATTGGTCCAATGCTCCCCGTAAGCTTGACGCAAATACATTCTTAGACCACACTGGCTATACATGACAAATGAAACTCAGAGAGGAGAGAAACCAAACAAAATGAAAAATAAAATCAAAAAGGGTGAAAAAACGAGGATTTTGTCAGCCAGTGGCGAATAATAAATAAGACAAAATATATGAAAATATTTCGAAAAGGACCTCCGCCAAGTCGTCCTCAGTGCTAAACAAAAAAGAAGACAAAAAAAAACAAAAAAAACGAAAATCTAACCTTTAGAAGTTTACTTTTCAAAGACAGAACAGACACTGAATAAAAACCTAAAGTTTTGAAACCCATTCTCTGAATAAATGGGCCTTCAGATTGTGTGCCTAAATGTAGGTTGAAACGTAAAGAAGGTGGAATAATTCGATGTCTTTTACAAGTATCTAAGAAATTAAATTGACAAATAAGATTTGCATGTTTCTTAACACAATTTAAAAAATCTAAAACAATATTGGTCCAATGCTCCCCGTAAGCTTGACGCAAATACATTCTTAGACCACTCTGGCTATACATGACAAATGAAACTCAGAGAGGAGAGAAACCAAACAAAATGAAAAATAAAATCAAAAAGGGTGAAAAAACGAGGATTTTGTCAGCCAGTGGCGAATCATGAGGAAGACAAAATATAAGCAAATATTTCGACAAGGACCTCCGCCAAGTCGTCCTCAGTGCTAAACAAAAAAGAAAACAAAAAAAACAAAAAAACGAAAATCTAACCTTTCGAAGTTTACTTTTCAAAGACAGAACAGAAACTGAATAAAAACCTAAAGTTTTGAAAATAAATTCGAGACAAATTAAATTTGAGATAAATTCCATAGATATCACTATATTCCATAGTGATATTTTCTGCCAATGCCCTTCTTAACGTTTCAACCTACATTTAGGCACACAATCTGAAGGCCCATTTATTCAGAGAATGGGTTTCAAAACTTTAGGTTTTTATTCAGTGTCTGTTCTGTCTTTGAAAAGTAAACTTCGAAAGGTTAGATTTTCGTTTTTTTTTGTCTTCTTTTTTGTTTAGCACTGAGGACGACTTGGCGGAGGTCCTTGTCGAAATATTTGCTTATATTTTGTCTTCCTCATGATTCGCCACTGGCTGACAAAATCCTCGTTTTTTCACCCTTTTTGATTTTATTTTTCATTTTGTTTGGTTTCTCTCCTCTCTGAGTTTCATTTGTCATGTATAGCTAGTGTGGTCTAAGAATGTATTTGCGTCAAGCTTACGGGGAGAATTGGACCAATATTGTTTTAGATTTTTTAAATTGTGTTAAGAAACATGCAAATCTTATTTGTCAATTTAATTTCTTAGATACTTGTAAAAGACATCGAATTATTCCACCTTCTTTACGTTTCAACCTACATTTAGGCACACAATCTGAATGCCGATTTATTCAGAGAATGGGTTTCAAAACTTTAGGTTTTTATTCAGTGTCTGTTCTGTCTTTGAAAAGTAAACTTCTAAAGGTTAGATTTTCGTTTTTTTTTGTTTTTTTTTGTATTATTTTTTGTTTAGCACTGAGGACGACTTGGCGGAGGTCCTTTTCGAAATATTTGCTTATATTTTGTCTTCTTCATGGTTCGTCACTGGCTGACAAAATCCTCGTTTTTTCACCCTTTTTGATTTTATTTTTCATTTTGTTTAGTTTCTCTCCTCTCTGAGTTTCATTTGTCATGTATAGCCAGTGTGGTCTAAAAATGTATTTGCGTCAAGCTTACGGGGAGCATTGGACCAATATTGTTTTAGATTTTTAAAATTGTGTCAAGAAACATGCAAATCTTTTTTGTCAATTTAATTTCTTAGATACTTGTAAAAGACATCGAATTATTCCACCTTCTTTACGTTTCAACCTACATTTAGGCACACAATCTGAATGCCGATTTATTCAGAGAATGGGTTTCAAAACTTTAGGTTTTTATTCAGTGTCTGTTCTGTCTTTTAAAAGTAAACTTCGAAAGGTTAGAGTTTCGTTTTTTTTTGTTTTTTTTTGTCTTCTTTTTTGTTTAGCACTGAGGACGACTTGGCGGAGGTCCTTGTCGAAATATTTGCTTATATTTTGTCTTCCTCATGATTCGCCACTGGCTGACAAAATCCTCGTTTTTCACCCTTTTTGATTTTATTTTTCATTTTGTTTGGTTTCTCTCCTCTCTGAGTTTCATTTGTCATGTATAGCCAGTGTGGTCTAAGAATGTATTTGCGTAAAACTTGTGTATGACTCAAAATGGAATAATGACTATTCTACTGATTACGAACTAAGAGGAGACAATAGCTACAATATCAAGAGAGAACATGGTGAACTATTTTATGGAACAGATTCAAAATATCCAAAGTTGATCATTGATATTCATAATGTATCATACTTTATTTTTTTATTAATATTCTACATAGCATTGTTTCATTAAAAATATATTATGCATTACATTGTTATGTGTTCATAATTTTTAGAGTATGCTAGTATATCAAACGTTTAGAATGTCTATTAAAACATCCGAGATGTAAGAAAAGGAATTTGCATACTTCTATTGTCCGACACATGGGATAACATTGACAAAATCTAGGTATCAGAATGAATAAATTCTTTATCAACCTCCGTTGTTGGATATGTCATTATGAAAAAATTGTAAGTAAGTAAGTAATTAAAAAAATCTCTCTTGAACTCACTTTTTGGATACATAATAGGCCTACAGAAATGTAATTAAGGAAATTATGAAAAAATTAATTGAACAAATTCTTTATTAACATTCATTACTGATTGAAGTCGCTTCCTAGACAGATAATACGGCAATTTCACAAAATCCATGTATAAGAGTGATTAAATTCTATATCAACATCTATTTCTCGGATACATAGGAAAAATTTGACAAAATTTAAGTGCTAGAGTGAATAATTTTTTTTTTATCAACATCTTTTGTCAGATACATCGGATAAAATTGACAGAATCTAAGTGACAGAGTGAATAAATTTTTTTGTCCTTTGTCAAATACATCTAATAAAATTGACAAAATCTAAATTTCAGAATGAATAAGTGCTTTTACAACATCCTTTATCGGATATGTCGGATAAAATTGACAAAATCTAAGTGTCAGAGTGACTAAATTCTATATCAACATCCTTTTCTCGGATACATAGGATAAAATTGACAGAATCTAAGTGTCAGAGTAAATAAATTTATTTATCAACATCTGTTGTCAGATACATCAAATAAAATTGACAAAATCTAAATTTCAGAATGAGTAAATTCATTATCAACATCCTTTGTCAGATATGTCGGATAAAATTGACAGAATCTAAGTATCAGAGTGAATAATTTTTTTTATCAACATCCTTTGCCAGATACATCGAATAAAATTGATAAAATATAAGTTTCAGAGAAAATAATTTTTTTTATCAACATTCTTTGACAGATACATCAAATACAATTGACAAAATCTAAATTTAAGAATGAATAAATGCTTTAACAACATCCTTTATTGGATACGTCGGATAAAATTGACAAAATCTAAGTATCAGAGTGACTAAATTCTATATCAAAATCCTTTTCTCGGATATATAGGATAAAATTGACAAATTCTAAGTGTTAGAGTGAATAATTTTTTTTTTATCAACATCCTTTACCAGATACATCGGATAAAATTGACAAAATCTAAGTATCAGAATGAATAAATTCATTATCAACATCCTTTGTCGGATGTGCGGGATAAAATTGACAAAATTTAAGTATCAGAGTAAATAATTTTTTCATCAATATCCTTTGCCAGATACATCGAATAAAATTGGTAAAATATAAGTGTCAGAGTGAACAAGTTTTTTTATCAACATCCTTTGTTAGATACATCGAATAAAAATTGACAAAATCTAAATCACAATGAATAAATGCTTTAACAACATCCTTTATCGGATATCTCGGATAAAATTGACAAAATCTAAGTATCAGAGTGATTATATTCTACATCAACATCCTTTTCTCGGATACATCGATTAAAATTAACAAAATCTGAGTGTTAGAGTGAATATTTTTTTTTATCAATACCCTTTGCCAGTTACATCGGATAAAATTAACAAAATCTAAGTGGCAGAGTGAATAAGTTCATCCTCAACATCCATTTTCGGATATGTCGGATAAAAATGATAAAGTCTAAGTATCAGTGTCATTAAATTCTATATCAACATCATTTTCATCCCTTTCTCAGATACATGGAATAAACTTGACAAAATCTAAGTATGAGAGTGAATAAATGCTTTATCAGTACCCCTTAAATGCATTATCAACATCACATGTCAGATACATCGGATAAAATTGACAAAATCTAAGTACCAGGAAGAATAAATTCGTTTTCAAAGTTTTTATCGGATACATCAGATAACAGTCATAAAATCCAAGTTCTATTCATTTGACTTCATGCGTCCTTATGTTGAATTTAGGTTAGACCGGTTATAGATGGCAGTACACCCGCTCAGACACACAGTCATAGTGATAGAGATATTTAAAGAGTTGAGTTAATTTAGGTTCACTTAGAGTGGCCAGAGATGCATTGGAATAAGCAAACATCCGTCCACACACACAGGCAAAAAGAGTGAGAGAGATAAAAACACATACAAATACGTAGATTTAGACAAAAAAACGAGAAAGACATGGAGTGTACACCACGACGGCGCATACATATTGAGAGAGACATGCAAAGTCGACATAGCTTTATTTAATTTTTTAAGGTTAATTTAGACTAGGTTACGTGCGCGCACGTCATATCCGACAAAGGATGTTGATAATGAATTTATTCACTCTGACACTTACATTCTGTGAATTTTATCCGATGTAACTGGCAAAGGATGTTGATAAAAAAAATTATTCACTCAAACACTTAGATTTTGTCAATTTTAATCTATGTATCCGAGAAAAGGATGTTGATGTAGAATTTAGTCGCTCTGAAACTTAGATTTTATCAATTTTATCCGAGTTATCCGATAAAGGATGTTGTAAAAGTATTTATTCATTCTGATATTTAGATTTTGTCAATTTTTATTCGATATATCTGACAAAGGATGTTGATGAAAAAAACTTGTTCTCTCTGAAAGTTATATTTTATCAATTTTATCCGATGCATCTGACAAAAGATGTTGATAAAAAAAATTTATTCACTCTAACACTTAGATTTTGTCAACTTTTTCCTATGTATCCGAGAAATGGATGTTGATATAGAATTTAATTACTCCTATACTTGGATTTTGTGAAATTGCCATATTGTCTGTCTAGGAAGCGACTTCAATCAATAATGAATGTTAATAAAGAATTTGTTCAATTTTTTTCATAATTTCCTGAATTAAATTTCTGTATTGTGTATCCAAGAGGTGAAATTCCAGAAAGACTTTGTTACTTACTTACTTACAATTTTTTCATAATGACATATCCAACAACGGATGTTGATAAAAAATTTATTAATTCTGATATTATATTCATTCTGATATTTATTCATTATGATATTAGTAGAAGTGTAGGCCTTTCTTTTTTTGGCCTTCCGTTGAATACTAATACCCTAAAGCTGACGATTGGATGTATCAGTAGGTAATGTGTTACCTGCAACAGTAGCAAGGACTTGTCCTCTATCATCAACAATTATTTTTGTCTTGGCATTCTCTTTGAGTTCAATCATCTCTGGAGATCTCAATCTCGCATATCCACAGACATAAAAGTTGAATTTTTTCGGTACTCCAAAGAAATTTAATTCCTTAGTGTTATGACAATGCATGCATACATTTCCAATAGTGCTACCACTTGTACTTGTTTCATAGTTTAAATACTTCTCCTTTCGGCATTCAATGCTACAATAACATTTTCCTGTGAACACACTTTATTAAAATGCTCCATCATCACTTTTTTAAAGATAAGACTTATGTGTTTATCGTCCCACTGCGTTAAAAATACTGATTTAATGCATGCAATAGACTAGGTAGTGTCGAAAACCGGACATAGAATACCAATGGGAAAGCCACATCGTGTTTCTGAGCAAGCATAGAGTACAATTGCTAGAGCCGTAAGCATATTTTGTCATTTTAAGGTACGTAAAAAAAATAAATAAAAAAAAAAAAATAAAGTTGATTAACTTCAAAGTTTAAAAAAATAGTTTGTTTTTTATGAAAAAATTTTGATTTAGGACCATCAGTACTCATCATTAGGAGTATCCAAAACTGGACTTTAATTTCACATTTGAACCAGAGAATTGTATTTTCCATAATTTTCTTACAAAAAACTAGAGTTTATGGACAAAATCTTTATTAGCTCATATTTTAAGGGAACACAAAAACTAGAATTTACGGCCAAAAACCTTTATTAGTTCAGATTTTACGGAAATAGTTTATTTTTCGATCCATAACTGGACTTAAGTTTCACCTATGAGCCAACGAATTGTATTTTCCATAATTTTCTTACAAAAAACTAGAGTTTACGGTCAAAAACCCTTATTAGCTTAGATTTTACGGAAAAAGTTTACTTTTTGATCCAAAACTGGACTTAAGTTTCACAGTTGAACCAGAGAATTGTATTTTCCATAATTTTCTTACAAAAACTAGAGTTTACGGTTAAAAACCCTTATTAGCTCAAATTTTACGGAAATAGTTTATTTTTTTAAATCCAAAACTGGACTTAAATTTCACATTTGAACCAGAGAATTGTATTTTCCATAATTTTCTTTCAAAAAACTAGAGTTTACTGACAAAAGCGTTTATTAGCTCATATTTTAAGGAAACACAAAAACTAGAATTTACGGCTAAAAACCTTTATTAGTTCAGATTCTACAGAAATAGTTTATTATTCGATCCAAAACTGAACTTAAGTTTCACCTATGAGCCAACGAATTGTATTTTCCATAATTTTCTTACATAAAACTAGAGTTTACGGTCAAAAACCCTTATTAGCTCAGATTTTACGGAAATAGTTTATTTTTCGATCCAAAACTGGACTTAAGTTTCACCTATGAGTCAACGAAATGTATTTTCCATAATTTTCTTACAAAAACATAGAGTTTACGGTCAAAAACCCTTATTAGTTCAGATTTTACGGAAATAGTTTATTTTACGATCCAAAACTGGACTTAAGTTTCACATTTGAACCAGAGAATTGTATTTTCCATAATTTTTTTACAAAAAACTAGAGTTTACGGACAAAAACCTTTATTAGCTCATATTTCAAGGAAACACAAAAACTAGAGTTTACGGCCAAAAACCTTTATTAGTTCAGATTCTTTGGAAACAGTTTATTTTTCGATCCAAAACTGGATTTAAGTTTCACCTATGAGCCAACGACTTGTATTTTCCATAATTGTCTTACAAAAAACTAGAGTTTACGGTCAAAAACCCTTATTAGCTCAGATTTTACGGAATTCCAAGTCAATAATATCAGATGCTTTATCCATTGTGTCTTATAACTTTATGAAACTTTAATCATAACGCATGTCAGCTATATACAAAATCTCAAGGGCGAATAAAAATCACTCCTTTTATTCGAATCCAATTACCAATCAAGTTATCGTATATGGAGTAACCTCCGCTCTCTCTGATTGGCCTTAAAAAATGGGCGTTGCCTCAAAAACCAGTCTGGTTGTGTTATACAATCTCAATTATAGGTAAAGGATTGGTCGCTTTTTGTAATGTGCACGTCAAACTGCACTGTCTCAGGCGTAGGTTTCAATCCTTATACAATCCTTACAATCCTTATAGGCGTAGGTATCATGATGAACGAAATTGCTATAGACATGTTTTTTTTATCACTTTGTTTGGAAAGGTACCAAGGAAGTATAGGTGGGAGAGGATATTCACTTTCTTTGAAAAGGTGTAGAGGTCTCTGCAAATATCATGGCGAGGAACATAAGGCAAGCAAATAGCATGTAGTTTCAAAACGTGTTTAATCACGTTGCTTGGAAAGGTACCAAGGGAACATAAGGCAAGCACATAGCATGTAGTTTCAAAACGTGTTTAATCACGTTGCTTGGAAAGGTACAAAGGGAACATAAGGCAAGCAAATAGCATGGTAATTCCTATGGAGGCAAGCAAAATGGTACTTAGCGCTCTACTGTAATTGCCCCCCGTCCAATAAAAAATTACACCCTTGACAAAAAAACACTTTTGGTGTCGCTTCTTAAGTAGATTAATCATAAAGCTTTTTGCACAATATAAGTTTTTCAAAAAAGTAAAGAACTCCACTAAACAAAAAATGAACAAAAATAGAATCAAATAATCTACCAAGCATACAACTATCACAAATCAGTATTAATAAATAAATGAAACCCAAAACAAACAGAAATTAAAATAAGTCAGACTCAAAACGAGCAGAAATTAATCTGTGTAGGGTTCTAAGCCCTATGCTTTCTAAAAGCAAGAATATAATTTGTACTTTACTGAAAAAAATTCAAAGGAAAAAAATTAGAATTGTAAGTTCAATATACAATATGCTGATATTTATTCCATAAAATCTTAATTAATTTTTGCTTTCTTAAAGTTATAAAAGTGAAAACATTTAAAAGAATTTTTTACTGACCCCTAGTCAATACCTCGTCAATATCCTAGTCAATTAAACGGCCTTTGTGATTCAGGGATTTGTGATTCGAGCAAAATTCAAACTTTTGCGTAAAGAGCGAGGTATTAAATAGGGGGCTAACTCACTAATATACGTAATAATTTCTGTCCGTTTTAAGTTTTAACGTTGCTCTTTACTTTCTGTTGAAAAAACTAGTATTTTTTTAAATTTCTTAAAGCATGTCCCAGGAAAGTATTTTGTCAAACATTTTGATTCAAAACGGAATAGACGTGATCCAGTTCATGGTTTGCAACGACATTCTTAGTAGATCACTAAATCCATGTCAAAATCCTTGGAGGGGAGGAGTAAATTCTGGAGCTAATTTTCCCAACTCAGGTGAAAATGACAGAGAAAACTGAAAAACTAGCCGTATAGTAATAAAAAAGGTAAAGATGTATTAAATAAAACTGACCTGTTTCAGTGGATGCTTGAATTCTGCAGGCTTATCTTAATTTTGACAACATTTTTGGAGAAACTAAATTTTAGCTGGGGGGGAAAACTAGGGTCTGAGGGAAAACTTTAGTCGGGGAGAGGCAGTTGTCCTCTCTCTCTCCCATAGGATATTACGCTGATGACCCCAACCCCTTGCAACTTAAATGGTTGGAGAAGTGTAAGCATGTGGTTCTGGAACCTCTCAAAGTTGTATATTAAAAGAAGTATTACTTATTTTTAAATTTACTTATTAAAATTATTTACTTAACAATTCAACCGTAATATAAACTCTATACATAAGAATGTGCATCCAAAGAGGAAGAAAGACAAATGAAAACAGTTCTGTAGGAGATTCAGGTAAGTCTTCCTAAAAATTTTGAAATGAAAACAAACTTAGTTTATAATACCATTTATCGTACCTACACAAGAAATGATCTTTTTTTAAATTTCAAATCATTTTTAAGTAATGAATGGGTTTTCTATTTATGGACGGGTCAATTAACTCCCTAAGCCTAAAGGCACATTTCTGCTGAGCTAGCAAGACTTCCCACAAGCATTTCGAAATGTAGGCTAAACCTGTCAACTTAGTTAACCTTTTGTGCCTAAGCTACTCGCCTGGAGCTAATTTCTCAAGTGCTACTAAATTTATTTTTTTAAATAAAATAATTAAAGGTATATTTATTCTTTAAAAAAATAAATAAAAATACAAAAAGAAACGACGCTTTTTCCCCCTTGATTGGAGGTTATTAGAAACTATATAAAAAATAATTTTTGAACTGAATTTAGGGAGCAACATTAAAACATAAAGCGAACAGAAATTATTCCGTAAAATAAAAAAGATCATGGCAGTGCTGTTTCTAAACTAAGGTTTAATCAAAAACAACCAGAGATTAATTTAAAAAAAAAACAAAGGTTTTGAGAGGGAAGTATAGAGCGAAGTTGAAACTCATAACAAACAAAAAAATTATTTTTTCAGAGCCTATCTAACATATATGAATGAAACTAGTGCAAATAAACCAACTGGTGATATTCCCCTATGTTTGCAGGATTACAGAAAACTAACGCTTTACTGAAAACACAAAACAATATAGGAGTTACGGTACGGTAAAAGTGAACAATTTAAGGGCACTTTTATTGGTATAAAAGTAAAGCATTTTTAGATTGTTGCTTTATTTATTTTTTTTTTTTGGTTTAATTTGGCATCACTTCTTTACAATGAGATCAGTTCAAAGATTGACTGTCTTTTTGGACTTGAAAAGGACATTTCAGGTTTTTTTTTCTGTTGACAATTTAGAAGTGAAGGAATCTTGTTAGTATTAAGACTACAGACTCACTTAAAAATTTGTATCACAAAATGAAATTCTCCGTTTTATAGAGAGAAATAACTGGATTTCCAGAGTGTATATTATGGTTGATATGTTCTTCATTTCGAGCAATAATAGGTGAGACCAAAATGTTACCTGATACATCAATCCGTTATGCTATTTAATGACTGTAAACTTGTTATTTTTATGCCTAAGTTTTAAGAAACTTAGTTGTTGTGAAACTTAGTAGAAACTTAGTTGTGTCCTACCCTAGACGTCCTCGTCTAGAATATCATATGTTTATTTATTTGCACTAGTTTTATTGATATATGTTAGACCGGCTGTGAAGTAATAATTTTTGTTCGTTTGAAGTTTCAGCTTCACTCTCTCTGAAAAACTTCGTTGTTTTAACTATTTAATTAAAGAATTTTTTCCACAAAATAATTTTTTCAAAAAAAAAATATAGAACTCCATTAAACCAAAATGAACAAGAATAGAATCAAATAATAAACCAAGCATACAACTACCACGAATCAGTATCAATGAATAAAGGAACCCCAAAACAAATAGAAATTAAAATAAATAAAAGAGTCTAACTCAAAACGAGCGGAAATTAATTTGAGTAGGGTTCAAAATTCCTATGTCTTCTAAAGCCAGAACATAATTTGTATTTTGCTGAAAAAATTCAAATGAATTTTCTGAAAAAGATGTGCATTGTCAGTTTAATATACATAAGCTGATATTTATTCGTTAAAATCATAATTAAATTTTGATTTCTTAAAGCTATAAAATTTGGAAGAATGTTTTCAGCAAAGTACAAATTATGTTCTGGTTTTTAGAAAGAATAGGAGTTTTGAAGCCTAAAAATATTAATTTCTGCACGTTTTGAGTTTGATTCATTCATTTATTCTAATTTCTGTTTGTTTTGGGGTTCCTGTTTTGGTTGCGGTTTGGGGTGTTTTTGGGGAAATGGTGCGCGTGAGAGAGGAGTTTTTTGCCCTCAAATCCCTTTCTACTAGTAAAACGGGCATTAGCCCTTTCAATTTCTAATCTAATGAGCCCTTTTTGAAGTTTTTACGACAACGCTATCTTTAAAAACCTAATATGCCCCCAGGGCATAACTTACAACCCTTACCCTGAGGGCTGTGGGGGGAGTGTCATCCTCAAAGACGTAGTTTCCGGACCCTTCGACCACGTTGAACAAAATGTCTCTCTCAAAAGAGCGAGATGTTAAGGAGGAGCATCCCCCCTCATACAAGTAATAATTTCTGTTCGTTTTAAGTTTTAATGTTGCTCCTTCCTTTCAGTTGAAAAAACTTGTTTTTTTAAATCTAATCTTAATAAAAAAAAATATAGCTTTTTGTTTTATATACTTTTACCAGTTAGATCCTAAAATACCAAGGACATTAAAATGAAATCTGGTCATTAAATTTATTAAGCTGAAACTTACACAACTATATATAGCCTAAAAAATCTAGAAATATTGGGACTTTATTTTCAACGAAAAAAACCTCTATATGTATTCAGAAAGTTTTTGGCAGCAGTGGATGTAAAATTTAAAACAAATAAACGGTTGAAAAACAAGCAAAAAATAAGCTTAAGTAAATGGCAACAAACTGCTTAAGAAGAGGTGGCTTCTGATGAAAGCGTGGTTGTCTATAGGAATCAACAGAATTTTTACGGAGGCCAGGCATTGTTAACTTTAATTAATCAATTGTGCCTACTTTCAGCATGGTAAAGTTGACGAAAAATGCCTAAGAACTCACAATTTGATTAAATAAAAAAAGAAAAATTATAGAAATTGCTGTTTTCAAGTATGAAGAGAATTAAGATTGTTTCAATAGAAGTAGAAATGTTTTATTTTGTTGTCTTTGATATTTTAATGCTTAAGTAAAATGATTAAACTCAAAATGAATGATTAAATTTAATAACTTAAATTAAATTGAGTTAATTTCAAGTTAATTGCTCTTGATTATATATGTTTTATATAATTTCTCCAATCATTTTTCTATATTCTAAAATGTCATGTGGCCTTATTTCTACCAACAGCAGATTCATTAGAGCCATTAAAACTTTATTTCCCTCGTTGTCACAGCGTTGGAACACCCGCCGCTGCATGAGAGAAATCTTTAAACTACTTGCCACAGTAGCCAATCTGCAGAAGGTTCTTGAGTTACTTTTTGGGAAGAATCTGCATTTTCAAGATTGGGTAATGGGCTAAGCAAACAGATTAAATAATATTTATTGCCGTTGGGTTGGGATGACGGGTATTTTGAAATTCATGTTAATGTTATTTTAATTATATGTAAGCTCTTCAAATAGTTGACTGTCAGTGCAAACAAATATGTTTAAAAATGCATAGAAAGCATTCAAATTCATGTATTAAAATTCCTAACTAAAATCAGGCATTAGGAACCTGCGCTGATATCTTTTACATCTACAGTCCCTTGGACCCAAGGGCATCTAAAGTTGGAATAGTACCTTGGTGTTCAGATACCGTAGGTGAACCAGTGAATAAAACAGAAGGCATAACAATGTTTCTTGCTAATTAGACATTGCAGCCAGGATACTTTACCAAAATAAATGATTCATTCTGATGGCTTGAAATTATTCCCTATTGGAGGAGAGGGGGAAGTGGAACAGGAGGTAGGAGGAGTTTAACAAAGATTTCTCTCCTTTTTTCTACCCGTAACGTAACATTTTTTGAAGTAATGATACAGCGGTACCCTATACACACTGGGATACTATTATCAACAACTAAAATAATCTATTAATTTTTCATGAGCACAGAAGGTACTGTTGCACTAATTGGTACACAGCGCTATAAACTATCCAAGAAATGTAGTCATGGAGACCCGCAAAGCAGGTAATTGCTATCTAAATTGATCGCAAAGTGTGGTTTCTCATTGAGTTCACAATATTTAAACCGTTGTTTTTTGGGGGATTAGGGGGAGGGTGCCTAGGTTAGGTTTGGTTATGTTACGTATTTAGTATATGCTATGCTTTATTTCCACACCCCTAATTTTCAAAGATATAGCCCAAATTTATTTCTAAACTATTATATATTCATCCTATTTTATTTTTTTTTATTAACATTAACCAAACTTGACTTCTTTCGTGTGTACCATTAAGTGCAACAGTACCGCACAGAAATTAGTAATCACTAGGCCCGATTTAAAAAACCTTAACATTTCTTTCGTTGAAAAGCTAATAAGCTATTGCTCAACTTTAGATCGAAAGATGTATGACCCAAATACCAAGTAGCAATTTCTAGTTTCACCAGTATTAAAATATACCCCGTCAGAGTTAGAACCAATTTTTAACACTTTGAAAACTTTTCTATTAGGATTGCCTGGTTTTTTATTTTACAAGCAGCTAATCAAAGTGATTCTCCATCTCAACCTTCACATCCTAAGGGATTCTCCGAAATGATTGCCGCTAAAAGCATTGATGTTGGAGTTCTTTTATCTGCTGTATTTTCCTGAAAGCCAAACCCTACTGCAAGAAAGTATCCAAGAATGTCCATGAGAAAAGGTAACGAGGAAGTCAATTTTGATTTCGTAACAAAGACTAGGAAAGAATTGCTGTCTTTTTTTATCATCTCATGTACCCCCTGATGGGTCCTATTTGATAACTAATGGGAATTTTTTTTTATCTCTTTTACTCTTTCTTACTGTTTATTATTATCAGGCATAATACAACAGGGTTTTTAATATAACATAATACAACATTGGTTGTAGGCTACTCAGCAATTATAACTTTACCTAGGTCGGTGTGTTTATGCTTTAGTGTTTTTTTTTAGGTTTCAAATCAATATAAATTTCTTACAAGTGACAGTTTGTTAAAATTACGCATTTTTTAATCGAGATTTTTGACCTTTGCAGCTGATACTAATACAGCTCAAAATTTTTAAAATCCTGTTTAATTTTTATTGTTTTTTGTATCACAGTAATTATCTGGTTGAAAATTAGCAATTATAAATGCTTCTGGTACATATCCACTGCGTATCTTCTAGATAGTACGTGACCCAGTTGTCAACAAGACAAGAAAACACAAATAACAAGAAACAACAAGAAGACACAACAACACAACAAACAACACAAACTGGCAATTTTGTTGTGGAAGCCACTGTTTGGGTTTATCCCGTTTTTAGGAGAGGGGGGTGGACGACAGTTTTAGCTTGCCCTAGAACCAGAGGGAAAAGTGTGAGAGCTGAGTTAGGGTGTTATAGCCTCTGCTTCCGCCATTTTTCTGCTTTCGAGTGAAAAGATCAGTTTAAGCAGACAAGATAACAGGCAACAGTTTAAAACTGAAGTTTCATTAATATGGAAGCTGCTTAAGGCTTTTGGTACTTCCCTAACCTTATGGCCAGCACATTTCCTTAAAATCTTAAATAGGAAATTTGCAGCACTAAAAAAGCAACATTTTTCTACGGTTAGGAAGGTACCCTTCTATTTTTACATGCCGTTCCCGTTTGTGAAAATAAAAAAAAGCAAGTTTTTTAACAGAAAGTAACGAGCGAAATTAAAACTTAAAACGAACAGAAATTATTCTGTATATGCAAGGGGCTGTCCCTTCCTCAACACCTCGCTCTTTACGCTAAAGTTTTTTATTGTTTAAAAAAATAAAGTTGTTTGACAGAGTCAAACTTTAGCGTAAAGAGCGAGGCGTTGAGGAGGGGACAGCCTCTTTCATATACAGAATAATTTCTGTTCGTTTTAAGTTTTCATGTCGCTCCTTACTTTCAGTTTAAAAAACTTGTTTTTTATTTAATTTCTGAACGTTTTTGAATTAATGGAGCTTTGATTTTGGCTCACCGTACATGAGTAATTAGAATGATATTTGCATATTAATTTTATTGTTTTGGCTAAATGACTTTCTCGAAAATTTTTTATGACGTAGCTTACGAATTAACTTACGTAACGAACTTCTATATTTGTATGTTTTTATTATGTATATTAGGGAGTTTACCCCTAGTCAATGACTCGCTCTTTCCGCTAAAGCTCGAACTTTGTTCGAGTCAAAAACCCCTGAATCACAAAGGCCGGTTAATTAGAATAGAGAGCTCTTTTGAAAGTACTAAAAAAAAAACTTTAGCGTAAAGGGCGAGGTATTGACTAGGGGGCAAACCCCTTCATATACGTAATAATTTCTGTTTGTTTTAAGTTTTAATGTTGCTCCTTACTTTCAGTTGAGAAAACTTGTTTTTTTATTTAATTTCTGATCTTTTTTTAAATAATGATGGGACATCTGGTGCCCCCTTCATAGGACTTTTCCTTCCCCCACGTAAACAAATACCTTGGAAATATCTTCCCCCGAACCCCCCTCCCCCCCATCCGAAAAAAATTCCTTCTAAAACTTCTGTATGATTCCCATATGCCAATAGCCTACTATATGTAAAACAATGGTCAAAGTACATAGCTTGCAGCCCTTCCTGCGAGAACTTTGGGGGATTTAGTCATCCTCAAAGACATATTTCTTAGATTTTTGACAATTTTGAACAAAATGGCTATCTTTAAATACTGATTGGGTGACTTCGGAAAAAAAATGAGCGCGGGAGGAGGCCAAGCTGCCCTCCAATTCTTTAGGTCACTTAAAAAGGGCATTAGAACTTTTAATTTCCGTTCAGATGAGCCCTCTCACAAAATTCTAGGACTTACTGGATCGATACGATCACCCTGGGGGGGAAAAATAATAAAATAGACACGCATCCGTGATCTTTCTTCTGGCAAAAAAGTACAAAATTCCAAATTTTTCCAGATAGGAGCTTGAAACTTGTATAGTAGGGTTCTCTCATACGCTGAATCTGAGGATGTGATTTTAATTAAGGTTTTATGACTTCTAGGGGCTGTTTTCCCCTTTTTTCGAAAATAAGGCAAATTGTCTCAGGCGCGTAACTTTTGATGGGTAAGACTAAACTTAATGAAGCTTATGCATTTGAAATCAGCATGAAAATCCAATTCTATTGATGTATCTATTGGTAGCAAAATTACGTTTTTTAGTGTTTTGATTACTATTGAGCCGGGTCGCTCCTTTCTTACAGTTCGTTACCACGAACTGTTTTATTTCTATTTATTTTGCTATTTGTTTTCAGTGTGTGTGCCCAAGGAATGGTATTACATGTCCCTTATGAAATTTAATAGTTTTGTCATTGTTAAAGGAGTTGGAGGGTTCCTATGCTCCTTTCTTGGTAGTGATATTAGAAAGTTAGCCTAAGCAAAAAATTCACTCTTAAACTAAACGAGACACGATTTCCTTTTTAATGCTTTGAAGAACTGATGAACACAAATCGCATTATTCTTTTGGGAAAAAATTGGTTCTGAGGTACATAAATTTCAGGATTTTTAGGGACCAACAACATTTTGGAATGATATACACCAGAAAAAGACGTGTAATGAATGACTCTGCTAAAATGTGATCTAAGTCCTGACTCGTTGTAAAAACAGTCTAGCGGCACAAAATGGGCACTTGACCGCTTCGTACCCCCAAACTCCTCCTTCTTAAGTTTTTGGCAAAAAGGCAGCCAAGTTGCAACTTTTTGAACCAGAACGATCAAGGATTTTAATTTTATTTAATTGAAAAGCCAAAGTGGTCAATGGTCTTATGGCCACTCCTCTGTGGTTAGTAGCCAAAGTGGTAGTAGCCAAAGTGTAGTAGCCAAAGTGGTCAATGGCCACTCCTCTTACTGCCAACATTTTGCAGAAAGGTGGGAATATTGCACGTTGTTTGAAGTGGAATCATTGAAAGAAAAATAATTTGTTTGTATGTCTGGAGGATTATCGTGGATCTGTCGTCTCTTGATGATTTTGATATATTCTCCCCCGTCCACCACACACTATCAAATTTCCCTTCACCCATTCACTAACAAATAGGCCTGCTCCGCATTATTTGAATCAAAATCATACGATAATTTTCAATTAGTAATATTAGGAAGTGCTTCGGGAGCCAGTGGCCCGTCCAATAAAATGGGTTTGACAAAGGCACAATTTGGGCTCCTAGCCCTGCATTTTGGCACAAATTTTGCCCTTTGAATTCTCAAGATCCCTCTACCTCTCGCCATCAGAAATTTAACGGAAAAATAAGTATGAAATACCATATAAGAAGCGGAGTCATATAGAAATTTTCGATCCGTATGATCGGGGACACACACTGGAACAATGGCTTATCCAAGATCAATTCCCATCGTAAAATTTTCAGAAGAAGGATAGGCAAGCAGGCATTATTTTACTGATCAGATTGAATTTATGGGGCAAGCTCTGTGTGCCCGTAGGACATGGGAGTGATGATTTTCAGAGGCTTCCATGACCTCCTGTCAACTTGAAGCGTAATAACGAATATTTTGTCCAATTTCCATAGTTATGGAGCATTCGTTTTTTAAATTTCGGGGGAGCAATTCAACTTTTAGAATACAGAGATGGTGAGGAGGTAACCCTTTTTTATAGAGAATAATCTCTGTTCGTTCAATTTTGGGGAAAAATTCAATAAATTTGAATTTCTTTACATTTGAAGTTGAATCTTTTAGTTTCATAACAATTAACAAAATCGGACATAAAACAAACTGACATCATTATTGATAATATCGAGATTTGCGTCTCCTCAAAGCCCTCTCAAGTCTGATATACAATTGCCACGTTAATGAATACAAGGTACATATTAAGCGGTTCTTTTTGTTTCATAAATAAAAAAAACACAAAGGATTGGGCACTAGAAATCTTGATTTCGGTTCAATCAAGTCCTCTCCCAATATTCTAGGACCATTGGTTCGATAGGAGCAACCCTGGGAAAAAACACGCATCCATGGTCTTTCTTCTGCCAAAAAAATACAAAATTCAATATTTTTGTTCACAGGAGCTTGAAACCTCTATCACAGCATTGTCAGATGTTCTGAATTCTGAACTTCGTATGGAAGGAGTTATCGTAGAAAAGAAAGGGCTTATTCGATTTGAAATTGAAAGGGCTAGTGCTCTTTTTAATAGTCAAAAGTGTTTGAGGGTGACTAACACCCCTTCCATGCCCACCATTTCCCCAAACACATTCAATCAAAATTTTTAGATAGCTATTTTGTTCAATATAGCTGAAAGATCAGGAAATTATGTCCTTGAGGATGACATTCCCCCCTCAACCCTCAGGGCAAGGGTTGTAAGTCATGCCCTGGGGACATATAAGGTTTTTATCGAAAGTCTTGTCGTAGAAACTACAAGTACGACTCATTCGATTCGAAATTGAAAGAGGTAGTGCCATTTTTAATAGTCGAAAGTGGTTGGAAGGCAACTAACACTCCTTCCACGCCCACTATTTCCCCAAACACATCCAATCAAAATTTTGAGATAGGAATTTTTTCAACGTAGTTGAAAGGTCCGGAAATTATGTCTGTGACGATGACACTCCCCTCAAAGCCCTCAGAGCAAGAGTTGTAAGTTATGCCTTGGGGGCATATAAGGCTCTTAAAGAAAGCGTTGCCGTGGAAACTTCAAGAAGGGCTCATTCGATTGGACATTTAAAGGGCTAGTGCCTCTCTTAATAGTCGAAACTGATTGGAGGGCAACTAACAGACCTTCTAAACCCCCATTTTCCCCACATATATTCAATCAAAATTTTTAGATATCCATTTTGTTCAACATAGTTGAAAGATCAGGAAAATATGTCTTTCAGGACGACACTCCCCCCCAGAGCCCTCAGGAAAAGGTTTGTAAGTTATGCCCTGGGGGCATATGAGGTTTTTATAGAAAGTGTTGTCGTAGAAATTTAAAAAAGGGCTCATTCGATTGGAAATTGAAAGCATTTTTAGTGGTCAAAAGTGATTGGAGGGCAACTAACCCCTCTCACGCCCACCTTTTCCCCAAACACATCCAATAAAAATTTTGAGATAGAAATTTTGTTCAACGTAGTTGAAAGGTCCGAAAATTATGTCTTTGAGGATGAAACTCCTCCCACAGCCCTCAGGGCAAGGGTTGTAAGTTATGACCTCGGGGCATACAAGGTTTTTTATAGGAAATGTTGTCGTAGAAACTTCAAAAACGGCTCATTCGAATGATTGAGAGGGCTATTGCCCTATTTAATTGTCAAAAGTAATCGGAGGGAGAATAACCCCCCCCCTCCACGCCCACCATATCCTACAAACATTCCCGATCAACATTGTGATATGGTTGTATTTTTCAACGTAGCTGAAAGGTCTGAAAATTATGTCTTTGAAGATTACAACCCCCCCCATAGGCCTCAGGACAAGGGTAGTAAGTTATGCCCTTGGGGGATATAAGGATTTTATAGAAAGTTTTGTCGTAGAAGCTTCAAAAAGGGCTCATTCGATTGGAAATTGAGAAGATTAGTGGCTTTTTTATTAGTCGAAAGTGATTTTAGGGCAAATGTCACCCCACGCCCATCATTTTCCCAAACACTCTCAATCAAAATTTTGAGATAGCCATTTTGTTCAGCGTATTTGAAAGGTCCGGAAATTATGTCTTTGAGGAGAAAAAGTCCCCCCAGCTTTCAGGGCAAGGGTTGTAACTTATACCCTGGGGGCATATAAGGTTTTTATAGAAAGCGTGGTTCGTATAAACTTCGGAGGGGGCTCATTGGATTGGTAATCAGACGCTCTAGTGCTCTTTTGTAAGAGTCAAAGTGATCGGAGGGCATCTCCCCCCCCCCCCCAAAAAAAAAGCACGTAGTATTTCCCGGAAATTCATCTAATACAAATTTTCAGATAGCATTTCTATTCAAAAATAGTCTAAATATTATATAACAAGGATTTTAGGGTTGAAACCAACCCCAGAGATTACGGGTAAGGGTTGTAAGTTATACCCAGGGGGTATTTAAGGTTTTTATGGAAGGGGTGGTTGTTTAACTTTAAAAGAGGCTCATTTGGTTGAAAATTGGAAGTTCTTGTTTCTTTTTAAGCTTCAAGAGTGATGGACGGCATTTAGCCCCACTCCCCTCTCCAACAACCTCTCTTTTCACCAAACGTATCTGATTGAAATTGTGAGATATTTTTTTCTCAAAATAGTCCAAAGAACACATAATAATGTCTCTAAAGATGACACAACTCCGCAGAGCCCTGGAGACAGGGTTGTAAGTTGTTTTATGAGGGCATATAAGGTTTTTGTTGGATGAGCGGTCGTATATACATCAGATGAGGCTTGTTTTGTTCGAAATTGGAAGTTGTAGTGTCTTATTTAAGAGTCAAAGTGATTTAAGATCAAATAGACTCCCTCCACGCTCAGTATTTATCTTAACACCTCCAATCATAATTTCGAGATACGAATTATTCATCCTAGTTGAAGGTTTCGGAAATTATGTCTGTGAGGAATACAACCCCTCCCCCCCCACTACAGCTCTAAGGGAAAGTGTTGTAAGCTATGCCTTAAGCATATAAGGTTCTTATAAAAAAGGGTGGTCGTACATGCTTCAGAGGGGACTGTTTTGATTGGTAATAAAAAGTTCTAGTGCCCTTTTTAAGAGTCAAAGTGATCAAAGCGCAGCTACTGCTCCCCCCCCCCTTCGCATACGCATATACACGCACAAACACGTCGTGTTTTCCTAAGTTGTATCCAATAGATATTTTTAGACAGTACTTTTGTTCAAAATAGTCCAAATATTATATAACAAGGCTTTTGAGGTTGACAAAAACCACCAGAGCCTGAAAACGAGAGTTGTAAGTTGTGCCCCTTGGGTATCTAATGCTCTTATGGAAGAGATGGTCATACAAGATTTAGAGGTGGCTCATTTAGTTGATATTGGAAGTTCTGGTTCCTTTTAAGAGTCAATAGTGATGGAGGTCAAGCAGCACCCCCTCCCCCTACCACCCAACTTCCCCTCTTTTCACTATATGCCTCTGATTGAAGTTGTACGATGGCAATTTTGTTTAAAATAGACAAAAGAACATATAATAATGCTTCCAGTGTTGGCATAACCCCCCCCCCAGAACCCTGGGGCAAGGGCTTTAAGTTTTACCCTGGAGGAATAAAAGGTGTTTATGGAATGGGTCGTCGTATTAAATTCAGAGATGTCTCATTTGATTTTAAATTGGAAGTTATAGTGTCCGTTTTATGAGTTAAAGGGATTTGAGAGACCCCCCCCCCAACTCCCATTATATCCCATAACAAACATCCAAACACATTTCTGAGACATCAATTTTTCAGCCTTGTTGAAAGGTTCAGTAATTATGCGTAGCAATAGTTATAGTAGCAGTAGTAGCATTAGCAACAGTAGCCTACGCAAATATCACCTTTTTTTCAACATCCCCTTCAACACATGATGAAATTTTTAAATTAATGCCATTAACCGATCCTAAACCATTGCTGATATGTCCTCTTGATACCCTATATGGGCATAGTGTGTTTCGATTTATTTCAATACAGCTATTGCATTTTCGCCCAAAATTTTCGCCCGATATTGCCCAAAATTTTCGCCTTAATACCTTCAGGTTTAATAGTTGTAGTAGTAGCACCAGTAGATATAGTAGTAGCAGTAGGAGTACAATTAATAGTAGCAGTAGTTGTAGGAGTAGAAGGATTAGTATTATGATGCAAATATTGTGTTTTAGTTAGATCAACATTCCCCTACAACAAGCGTTGTAAGTCTTAATATCACACACGAAATTGTTCCTAAGATATTGCTGATATGCCATTTTGCCAACCTGCATACATATAGTAGGTTGTCATCCGAGCAACAGAAATGTTCTATTAAAATTTCCCCTTCATACCTTCATAGGCTGTGGATTTTGAGCTAGCCAGAAGACATTGTGTGTATGCATTTTATCGTACTTCTACAGTTGCTGCAACTAATAACACTAATGGGATTAAGTTTAAAAGCTAAGGGGAGGTTCGGCATGATTTTCAATTAAACAAAACACCTATGTGTATGCAGGCGTTAAAAGGGTGTATAAGTATTATAGGGTATACAAGGACATAGGCAGCAACGCTCTATTATAGCTAGTAATATCATTGATATCTTAAAGGAGCTAATATGATTGAAAATTAAAAGTTCTAGTTCCCTCTTAAGAGTCAAAAGTGATTGGAGGGCAATCAACCCTCCTCTTTAGCTCATAATTTTCCAGACACTTCTAATCAAAATTTTAAGAAAATTCTTTTTTGTTCAGCATAGTTGAATGGTCTAGTAACTATATCTCCAGGATTAGTTGGTAGGTCACCCCCCCCCCCACAGTTATGTAATTCGCCCATTATGCTTAAAATCTAAATGTTGCTTTAAAAATTATATCAAAACACGCTGTTTGTATGCTGGTTGCCAATAATAACGACTGAGGGTATTAAGTTCAAATTTTCCGGGCTATTTCTATTACTGCTTCTGCTCTTAAAATTGTACTAAATCAAAAGAGTGTAATTGTATCCTGGCTGTAAAAGAGCATAGATATTGTATTTTGGGAATGGTTTTAACTTTTATTTATCAGGTCAACTAGAGGATGCATACGACTAAATTAAACACCACTGTTTGTGTCAAGATTTTCAAAAGAGTTTATGTTGTTAAAAATTGTTGTTATGTTGTTATATTGTTATGTTATGTTGTAAATTGTGTTATGTAAATTAAACACTACTATTTGTGTCATGATTTTCAAAAGAGTTTATGTTGTTAAAAATTGTTGTTATGCTGTTATGTTATTATTTTATGTTGTAAATTGTGTTATGTTGTTAGAACTCTTTGCTTTTTTAAAAGCCAAAATATAAGTTGTACTTAAAAAAATCAAATGAATTTGCATTGTCAGTTTAATATACATATGCGGATATTGATTTCTTAAAATCTTATTTAATTTTTGATTTCTTAAAGTTATAAAAGAGAAAACGTTTAAAATAATTTTTTCAGTGAAGTACAAACTATATTCTGGCTTTTAGAAAGGATAGGGGTTTAGAACCCTAATCGTATTAATTTCTGCTCGTTTTGAGTTTGAGTCTGTTATTTATTTTAATTTCTGTTCGTTTTGGGTATCATTTATTTATTGATACTGATTTGTGGAAGTTGTGTGCTTGGTAGATTATTTGATTCTAATTTTGTTCAGTTTTGGTTTAATGGAGCTCTTTACTTTTTTTAAAAAACATTTTTTTTGTAGAAAAATGTTTTTTCTAATTAATTTCAGTAAAAGTCTGTGTAAAAGTCTAGATATTGTGTTCGCCCAATACATGCGAAACTCATATAACTAAATTGATAGTTACAAAATTATTTATATAGAGAAAAATCTTTCCCAAGGAGGTGAACTAGTGTTTCAACTATTGATATTTTTTTTCTAATTTGTGCTTAAAAAGGAAACGCTGATCAAAATACATCTTGTTTTCAGTGAAAAAGTAAATAACAATTTAGTCTCGAGGAAGCTTAAAGCTGATGAAGATCCAACTCTTATTTACGCCCGGTTGTTTTAAGCTTGAATTCATTGTCCGTTATACTTGGTTCTCTTTTAAGGTCTACATTCATCGCTAGTAGTAATAGTTTTGTTCACAGTCTGTTCGTTTTGAGTAAAATTTATAGCAAATACTCTCAAAAGTACATTACTGGGGTTATGTTTCCAGAAATTAAACTGGTGCAAGCAGTGAATAAAGTCGCGATATATAATAATATATTTATATGAAATAGACACATATTAGTGAGGGAGTGAAAATTAATGTTCTTTGTATTATTAGTTTTACTGCTTATTTTATTGTGTTATTTATCATTTTACTTCTTTTATCAATTATATTATCTATTTGTTTTATTATTTTTTTTTCTCTATACTTACAATAATAAAATGTATATGGATTAGGTTTATTTCCCCGTGTTTAGCCCTTGGGCAGCTCAGTGAGGTGACGAGTTTTAGTAGTACTAGTATAAGTACTATTATTACTAATATATGTTAATTTATATAAGTGACAAATATTTAATGTATGTAATTTCTTTTGCCACATTATAGACTTGTTTCTAGAAAATTAACAATTATAATACATTAGTAAAAAAAAATATATTCATTTAACTAAAAACCTATTTTAGTGCGTTCGAACTAAAGTCGACTTAGTCCGTTTTTACCTTTTGTTGTAACAGCTACTCTGATCGGCTTTCCCTCGAACTCTAGTAATTCTTTCGTGACTTCTGACACTGCTAGTGTTAACAAGTAGTCACTTTAGTATGCTGAAAATTTGCTGATGGATCTTAAAAGTTGGTGGATCTTAAAGGTGGATCTTAAAAGATAATCTAGATAATCTTAAAAGATGATCTTAAGTTATTGGAAAAGGACTTCATTGAAGTTCCTCTGAAAATTTTGCCTGACAATCTGACAATTGCCTTACTGACAAAGAAGCTAACTTCCGACGTTCGGACCTTGTCAGAACTACGGTTGACTTGAATTTATTCAAGTCAACTGTAGTCAACTTTGTAGCTCTGGGTCTGAACGCACTCTGTGTTTAAATATTTTAATAGGGAGAAAAACACTCTATATTAAAAACACAGCCTTTCATATCCCGATTGAGACAACTTTTCAGTAGCAATTCTGAGTTTTCTCCAATAATACCTTTTGGTGTTGGTAAAAACTATAATTGAAAGTAAAGCCATTGATGTTTATGCACTTCGTTATTCGGATTGTAAATTCAATAAGTGTCGAAGTTGTTTTTTAGCGATTGTTACTTCAAATTGTTTTTCTTCTCGCTTGCCAAATCTAATAGCCACTAAATTTGCCTTTACTAAAGGAAATAACGAACAATAATGGTGTTGTTTTTTTGTAACGGATGGAGGAAAACACAGAATATTGAATTACACTTTGGCGAAAAGTGAAATTCTGAAAGGCCAATAATATGAGATTGGGCATATCAGACATCGATTTAGAAAAAACTTCGCTTGGAGACAGGGTGCAAAGAACAAGCTTTTTGCTAGACGAGAGCCAAGGTGAATGAAAAACATCGTGAATTAATTTTGTTTTGTTCAAGCAAGGACAAAGAAAAATAGAAAAAGCTGGTCAGAAAAGCTGGTTAAACTTTGGTCAGATGAGTAACTCTGGAATGACAATACGTGCCCATACCCAATGTTTTACTTGGATGCAAGGGTAAGAAACCGGTTTTTCCTGAAAGGAAAGGTAAGACTCCAGCTAAAACTTCTTTTATAGCCCATTTCAGAGTTGAACTTTCTATTTTTTCTAAGAAATATATTCTTTTCAGTAAAACTATAGTTGGTGCTTAAGAACTCATGTCAGGACGATCCAGATCTAAAGTCGGAGCAATTGCTTGCAAACCTAGATGCAGGGCCGTATCCAGGCTTTTTGCTAGGGGGGTTGAACAAAAACGTTAAAAAACACTTGGATTTTTGTTACGTTTTTACGTTTCAGACAAATATTTTTGGGATGAGTTCAAACCCCCTACTCCCATCCCCCTGGATACAGCCTTGGAAAGATATATAAAGATATCTGGGAAAACCACCATGCCGACTGTTAATTTCGATGCTTAGGTAAATCAATAAAGTAATGCAAATGACATGGCAGTAGAGATGCCTTATTGACTACAACCGGGAGTCCATATATGGGCATAGAACCACGTGGTTTATGGTTTTTGTCAGTGAGAATGAAAAAACAGGAATTTTGTCACATTTATGGATGGTTTCATGGATGTTTTATGGTTTTTGTCAGTGAGAATTTGAAAAACAGGAATTTTGTCACATTTATGGATGTTTTCTTGGATGGTTATGGGTGTTGGTCAATTTATTTGATGTTTTTCATGGATGTCAACAGTAATTTATGGATGTTTTATGGTTTTTGTCAGTGAGAATGAAAAAATAGTATTTTTCTCACTTGAAAAACAGGAATTTTCTCACTTTTATGGTTTTTGTCAGTGAGAATGAAACAAAAGGAACTTTCTCACATTTATGGATGTTTTTCATGGATGTCAACAGTAATTTATGGATGTTTTATGGTTTTTGTCAGTGAGAATGAAAAAACAGTATTTTTCTCACTTGAAAAACAGGAATTTTCTCACTTTTATGGTTGTTTTTATGGTTTTTGTCAGTGAGAATGAAAAAACAGGAACTTTCTCACATTTATGTCTGTTTTACGGCTTTTGTCAGTGAGAATGAAAAAACAGGAACTTTCTCACTTTAATAGATTATTGAGTCTAATGGGGGCAGGTCAATGACACTTCCTTCTTGTTGTTGCTCGAGGCAAATGTTATGAGTTTCCAGGAAACAGTTCCAGAAATTTGGAACACCTGTGCTGTCAACCTCAATTCCCCTATCATGAATCAATAATTCCCCTTAGAAACAACAAATTAATTCCCCTTTCTAGACAGATCAATCAACCAATGACATCATCTGTCAGACTTTAAAAATTTTTGCCTAGAAACGATTCTCCAGGAATAGATCCAAGTCATTAATGTCTTTGCCTCGGAAACAGTTCTACTGGTCGAACTCCAAAAGATATTAATAACCAAACGCCATGGAAACAATTCTCCAAGAAACATCTTAGCGATGAATTGTTTTAGCGCGGGAATCTGGTTTCTTATTAATTTGAAATGCCTCAGCGCAGAGATGCCAAAAACAAAAGGAACACGCTGAAATTACGTTTAGGGATTATTTGGGCAAAACTGTTTTAGACAGGTTATGGAATTATTTCGGCGAAACAGTTAGAGACATTTTAAAAGATGATTTTAAAAGATGATTTTAGAAGAGGATTTGAGGGTGAAACTCTGTGGTCCTTATAATACACAAGTTCCATTTGAACAATGTTGTGCGGTCCCCTACCCCAACCCCAAAGGGTTCCAATCCCCTACCCCAACCCCGAAGGAAGCCCCCGGTACTCAAAGGTCCCCCAAGCTCCCAAAGGACCCCCGGATCCCCAAACGCCCTCCCCGGGCCCCCAAAGGCCCTCCCCCGGTCCTCAAAGGTCCCCCAGGCTCCCAAAGGGCCCCCGGACCCCCAAAGGCCCTCCCCGGGTCCCCAGGCCCTCACCAGGTCCCCAAAGGACCACCCGGCCCTAAAGCCCCCCCAGACCCCCAAAGGACCCCCCAGGCCCTAAAGGCTCCCTCCCCCCCTTGGCCCCCAAAGGGTCTCCCTACCTCTCCTACCCCTCCTCACCTTCCCCTCCCCTCCCCTCCTCCCCTCCCCTCCTCCAATCCCCTCCTCCCCCTCCCCTCCTCCCCCTCCCCTCCCCTTCCCTCCCCCATTTTTTAAAATTTTATGATACTGACTAAGTTTTAGTTAAGAGTTTCAAGTTTTAGCTTAGAGTCTTCACTTAGAGTTTTTTGTTAGAGTTCTAGTTTAGTTTAATTTTAGTTAAGAGTTTGGTGTTTTACCTTAACTAAACTCTTAACTAAAACAAAACTAAACTAAAACTCTAAAAAAAACTATAAGCTGAGAATCTAAGCTAAAATTCTATAATCTTAAGTAAAACTAAACTTAACTAAAACTCTAAGCTAAGTCTCTAAGCTAAAACTCTAAACTCCTAACTATTACTAAAATAAACTTCAACTCTAACAAAAACTAAAAGCTAAGACTCTAAGCTAAAACTCTAAACTATTAACTAAAACTAAAACTAAACTAAACTAGAACTCTAACTAAAACTATAAACTAAGACTCTAAGGTAAAAAACTGTAAACTCTAAACTAAAAGTAAACTAGACTAGAACTCTAACTGAAACTAAATGGTAAAACATCAAATTCTTAACTGAAATTAAACTAAACTTCAACTCTCACAAAAACTCTAAGCTAAGACTCTAAGGTAAAAACTCGAAACTCATAACTAAAACTTAAACAAACTAAAAATTAAATTAAATTTATAAGATATTACTATAAGATGAAACTATAAAGACTGAACTGTATATGAACTAAACTATAATAAAACTCTGAATAAAAATCCAAGCGAAGACTCTGAGCTAAAAACTCTAAGCTCTAAACTAAAACTAAACTAAACTAGAACCCTAACAAAAACTCAAAGATAAGACTCGAAGCAAAAAAAAACACTAAACATTTAAAAAAAAATAAACAAAAAAAAAACATTAAGGTAAGACTATAAGCTAAAAACTCTAAACTATTAGCTAAAACTAAACTAAACTAGAACTCTAACTGAAACTCAAATGTAAAACATCAATTTCTTAACTAAAATTAAACTAAGCTTCAACTCTAACAAAAACTCTAAGCTAAGACTCTAAGCTAAAACTCGAAACTCCTAACTAAAACTTAACCAAACTACAACTTTAAGTAAAATTATAAGCTATGACTCTAAGCTAAAACTCTAGATTCTGAACTGTAACTAAACTAAACTAAATTAGAACTCTGAATAAAACTCTAAGCTACGACTCTAAGATAAAAACTCTAAACTCTTAACTAAAACTAAACTAAACTAGAACTCTAACAAAAACTCTAAGCTAAGACTCTAAGCTAAAAAAAAATCTCTTAACTAAAACTAAACCAAACTAAAACTTTAAGCTAAGACTCTAAGCTAAAAACTCTAAACTCTTAACTAAAACTAAACTAAACTAGAACTCTAACAAAAACTCTAAGCTAAGACTCTAAGCTAAAACTCTAAACTCTTAACTAAAACTAAACTAAACTAGAACTTCAACAAAAACTCTAAGCTAAAAACTCTAAATTCTTAACTAAAACTTAACCAAACTATAACTTTAAGCTAAGACTCTAAGCTAAAACTCTAAATTCTGAACTGTAACTAAAACTAAACTAAACTAGAACTCTAACTAAAACTCTAAGCTTAGAGTTTTAGTAACTAAACTGTGACTAAACTAAACTAAACTAGAACTCTGAATAAAACTCTAAGCTATGACTCTAAGCTAAAAACTCTAAACTCTTAACTAAAACTAAGCTAAACTAGAACTCTAACAAAAACTCTAAGCTAAGACTCTAAGCAAAAAAAAAAACTCTAAACTTTTAACTAAAACTAAACCAAACTAAAACTCTAAGCTAAGACTCTAAGGTAAAACTCTAAACTCTTAACTAAAACTAAAATAAACTAGAACTCTAACAAAAACTCTGAGCTGAGACTCTAAGCTAAAAACTCTAAACTCTTAACTAAAACTTAACCAAACTAAAACTTTAATTAAATTGCTAATCTATTACTCTATGCTAAAACTCTAAATTCTGAACTGTAACTAAACTAATCTAAACTAAACTAGAACTCTGAATAAAACTTTAAGCTAAGACTCTAAGCTAAAAACTCTTAAGTCTTAACTAAAACTAAACTAAACTAGAACTCTAACAAAAACTCTAAGCTAAGATTCTAAGCAAAAAAAACTCTAAACTTTTAAGTAAAACTAAACAAAACTAAAACTTTAAGCTAAGACTCTAAGCTAAAAACTCCATACTCTTAACTAAAAGTAAACTAAACTAGAACTCCAACTGAAACTCAAAGGTAAAACATCAAATTCTTAACTAAAATTAAACTAAACTTCAACTCTAACAAAAACTCTAAGCTAAGACTCTAAGCTAAAACTCGAAACTCTTAACTAAAACCTAACCAAACTACAACTTTAATTAAAACTCTAAGCTATGACTCTAAGCTAAAACTCTAAATTCTTAATTTTAACTAAACTAAACTTAAAATTTAACTAAAACTCTAATCTAAGACTCTAAGGTAAAACTCTAAACTCTTAACTAAAACTAAACTAAACTAGAACTCTAACAAAAACTCTAAGCTAAGACTCTAAGCTAAAACTCGAAACTCTTAACTAAAACTTACCAAACTACAACTTTAAGTAAAATTCTAAGCTATGACTCTAAGATAAGACTCTAAATTATGAACTTTAACTAAACTAAACTAAACTAAACTAGAACTCTTAATAAAAATCTAAGATAAGAATCTAATATAAAAAAAAAAAAATCAAAAAAAAAAAAAAAAAAACATAGAAAACAAAAAAAACAAATAGGAAGAGAAAATAAGAAAAAGAAAAAACTATTAGATTTAAAATAAAGATAAAAAAAAAAAAATATTTTAGCTAGTACCATAATCTAAAACTCAAAACTCTTTACTAAAAGTAATCAAAACAATAGATCTAAATGAAACTCAAAGGTAAAACATCAATTTCTTAACTAAAATTAAACTAAACTTCAACTCTAAAAAAAACTCTAAGCTAAGACTCTAAGCTAAAACTTGAAACTCTTAACTAAAACTTAACCAAACTACAACTTTAAGTAAAATTATAAGCTATGACTCTAAACTAAAACTCTAAATTCTGAACTGTAACTAAACTAAACTAAATTAGAACTCTGAATAAAACTCTAAGCTATGACTCTAAGCTAAAAACTCTAAACTCTTAACTAAAACTAAACTAAACTAGAACTCTAACAAAAACTCTAAGCTAAGACGCTAAGCTAAAAAAAATCTCTTAACTAAAACTAAACCAAACTAAAACTTTAAGCTAAGACTCTAAGCTAAAAACTCTAAACTCTTAACTAAAACTAAACTAAACTATAACTCTAACAAAAACTGTAAGATATGACTCTAAGCTAAAACTCTAAACTATTAATTAAAACTAAACTAAACTAGAACTTCAACAAAAACTCTAAGCTAAAAACTCTAAATTCTTAACTAAAACTTAACCAAACTATAACTTTAAGCTAAGACTCTAAGCTAAAACTCTAAATTCTGAACTGTAACTAAAACTAAACTAAACTAGAACTCTAACTAAAACTCTAAGCTAAGACTCTATGTTAAAATATAAAATCTTAAATAAAAATAAAATAAAATACAAATCTAACTTAAAATAAAATGTAAAAAATAAAACTCTTAACTAAAAATAAACTAAAATACAACTATAAAAAAAAAAAAAAACTCTAAACTCTTAACTAAAACTAAACTAAACTTCAACTCTAACAAAAACTCTAAGCTAAGACTCTAAGCTAAAACTCTAAACTAAAACTAAACTATACTAGAACTTCAAAATAAAATCTAAGCTAAGACTATAAGCTAAAAACACTAAAGTCTTAACTAAAAATAAAATAAACTATAACTCTAACAAAACCTCCAAGCATAGACTATAAGCTAAAACTATAAACTCTTAAGTAAAACTAAACAAAAATAGAACTCTAAGCTAAGAATATATGGTAAAACACCAAACTCATAACTAAAACTAAACTAAAGTAGAACTCTAACTGAAACTCAAAGGTAAAACATCAAACTCTTAACTAAAATTAAACTAAACTAGAACTCTAACAAAAAACCTAAGCTAAGACTCTAAGCTAAAACACGAAACTCTTAACTAAAACTTAGTCAGTATCATAAAATATAAAAAAATGGGGGAGGGAAGGGGAGGGGAGGGGGAGGACAGGAGGGGGAGTAGGGGAGGAGGGGAGGGGGAGGAGGGGAGGAGGAGGAGGGGAGGGGAAGGGGAAGGTGAGGAGGGGGAGGATAGGGAGGGAGAGGGAGGGGGGACCCTTTGGGGGCCAAGGGGGGAGGGGGCCTTTGGGGCCTGGGGGGTCCTTTGGGGGTCTGGGGGGTCTTTAGGGCCGGGTGGTCCTTTGGGGACCTGGTGAGGGCCTGGGGACCCGGGGAGGGTCTTTGGGGGTCTGGGGGCCCTTTGGGAGCCTGGGGGACCTTTGAGGACCGGGGGAGGGCCTTTGGGGGCCCGGGGAGGGCGTTTGGGGATCCGGAGGCCCTTTGGGAGCTTGGGGGACCTTTGAGTACCGTGGGCTTCCTTCGGGGTTGGGGTAGGGGATTGGAACCCTTTGGGGTTGGGGTAGGGGACCTCACAACATTCTTCAAATGGAACTTGTGTATTATAAGGACCACAGAGTTTCACCCTCAAATCCTCTTCTAAAATCATCTTTTAAAATCATCTTTTTAAATGTCTCTAACTGTTTCGCCGAAATAATTCCATAACATGTCTAAAACAGTTTCGCCCAAATAATCCCTAAACGTAATTTCAGCGTGTTCCTTTTGTTTTTGGCATCTCTGCGCTGAGTCATTTCAAATTAATAAGAAACCTGATTCCCGCGCTAAAACAATTCATCGCTAAGATGTTTCTTGGAGAATTGTTTCCATGGCATTTGGCTATTAATATCTTTTGGTGTTCGACCAGTAGAACTGTTTCCGAGGCAAAGACATTAATGACTCATTTTCTATTCCTGGAGAATCGTTTCTAGGTGAAAATTTTTAAAATCTGACAGATGATGTCATTGGTTGATTGATCTGTCAAGAAAGGGGAATTAATTTGTTGTTTCTAAGGGGAATTATTGATTCACGATAGGGGAATTGAGGTCAACAGCACAGGTGTTCCAAATTTCTGGAACTGTTTTCTGGAAACTCATAACATTTGCCTCGAGTAACAACAAGAAGGAAGTGTCATTTACCTGCCCCCATTAGACTCAATAATCCATTAAAGTGAGAAAGTTCCTGTTTTTTCATTCTCACTGACAAAAGCCGTAAAACAGACATAAATGTGAGAAAGTTCCTGTTTTTTCATTCTTACTGACAAAAACCATAAAAACAACCATAAAAGTGAGAAAATTCCTGTTTTTCAAGTGAGAAAAATACTGTTTTTTCATTCTCACTGACAAAAACCATAAAACATCCATAAATTACTGTTGACATCCATAAGAACATCCATTAAAGCGAAAAAACTCCTGTTTTTTCATTCTAACTGACAAAAAACATAAATACAATAATAAAAGTGTCAAAATTCATTTTTTTCAAGTGAGAAAATTACTTATTTTTCATTCTCTCTGACAAAAACACTAAGTTAATCATAAATTGCTACTGGCATCCGTGAAAAACCATAAAATAAATCGACCTACACCCATAACCATCAATTAAAACATCCATAACTGTGACAAAATTCCTGTTTTTTCAAATTCTCACTGACAAAAACCATAAAAACATCCATAAATGTGACAAAATTCCTGTTTTTTTCATTCTCACTGACAAAAACCATAAACCACGTGGGTCTATGCCCATATATGGACTCCCGGTTGTAGTCAATAAGGCATCTCTACTCATGGCAGTGCCTACATATATAGAGGGCAATACTAGGATTATCATAGTTGCAGCGATTGCTGCTACCTAATAAAGTTTGAACCATAGAACACCATAGACGAAAGTTTGAGAACGCCTTTTGTAAACAAAAAGTGTCTCACGAGAAAAAAGTGTCTAGCGAGAAATAGTTGTCATTTGAAGTTGATTTGAAAATGGCAACTGTAATTTCGGTTAATATTGATAGTAAAACTTATTGTGAGAAGAAATGTATCCAAATTTCGAAAATTTTATTGTAACTTCTGAATTTGTTAGTGGATCAAAATGAAAATGCATCATTCGAATCGAAAATTGCATCAAAAATTGTACAAATACATCATGGTCGAAAACGCCATAAAGAAGTATTACAGAATTAAATGAGTAATTGAAATCTTATTTTTGTGAAATTCAATGGATTTTTAAATCTGAATTTGAAAATTTAATTGCTATAAATCTAAATTCTGAGCTCTGTCTTTGTGCTTTCAAGCAGTGAAACCCAAAGGGGTGAGAAGGGCGCAAACCCTCATGTCGAATACCAAAATATGAATTTCTAGAAATATGAAAACACTTTTGAAAAAAAATCAATTGGAAAATATGTGACGTTTTTCTTGTAAAACAAAAACACAACGTTTTCCGTACTTTTGCCCTTGCTCCCCTAGAAAATGGTTGGTGGGCTTGTCATAGTTTATCGCTCCTTATTATTTATTTGTTTAAAGGTAGGGGTGGACAGTAAGGATTTTAATAAATTATTTCGCTGACTCTGACTTAAAGACTAGCCGACATAAATCTACCTCAGAAATCAAAACGAGTTCACGTTATTAGGCTAAGATACAGAACAGGTATCTATTTTTTCCCGCCAAGGCCAGCAGAATACCGCAACATTCTAGAGTGATGTTTAATGATTAATTTAAAGTAACTAATCATTGCTACATTTTTTTCAAAAATTTGTCTTGACAACACCATTTTTAATTACTATTCGGTGCCAAAAAAGGACATTTATGATGTCATTTCTCGAATGGAAAGGTTGGGAAGCATAAAAATGGTTCCAATAGAATCTACAAGGTAAATTAGACGGATGTTTACAATCTCCCCTATTATATGTTCAACCTATATTATCTTCCCTCTTGCTACAAAAATCTATTTTCCAGAATTTTTAAAAACAGCTTAAAACCCTGATGTGTTTTTTCTACAGCGTTATCGGAGCAGTGGGACATTATAGGAGCGTCAAAAAGTGTAATAAAGCAAAGTTTTTGCAGTTAGGGCTTTGCTGCCCCTACCCCGTTAAGGTATGCATGAATTGGTCACTGGTTTTAACGTTACACACAGGCCTCTTATTGGGGGGCAGGAGGAGGGTATTGTTCGATCTGATATTCAAGAATTTTCTTTTTCTAGCCTTGTATTCTTCATAACAATGTAAATTTAATGATCATTTCTTTTCTAAAATGTGGAACTCCAAAATCCAAAAATAACAGAAATAAAAATGCATATAGAAAGTTCAAAATTCTTTGCAGCATTGCTACAGGAAAATTACAGCATTAACAACAAAATTGTACGTAAATTATATTAACTGTAAGTTTGAAATGGTTTTAATGTTCTTCAGTTCTGTATATATATCTCATAGAAGACAATATTTCATATAAAGCGGAATTTTTATCCACAAATTTTCTAAGACTTCGATGATAATGTACCTCTTGGGCTCCTACAAAATTGTATATTTTTCAGCTAAAAAGTTTAAGGGATATGCTAAGCGAAACCTATACTTAATGCTCTATTTTAGCAAAAGCTCATCTTAATTTCTTTGGTTTCTTTACCTAAGCTAGACAAAGATCCTTTTGTAAGGTTTATTTTTTATATTCTTAAAATCTAAAACCTGGAAAAAAATTCAATAAAAAAAGAGTTTTAATGATGGAAGTGAAGGACGAAGTCAAAACATAAAAACGAACAAAAGTTATTACTTCGCAGCTAATGCTATACATATATGCAACACTGGTTTAAATAAACTAACCTGTGATGTTTGCTTATATTCGTGAAGTTTTGAAAGACTAGTGCTTTATTCGCAATCAAGTCTGCTAGAATTTTTTAGAGAATTTTTTAGAGTATGCTAGAATTTATTGATTTTATGGCCGGTCAAAGACTATTGAGAGTCATATAAACTATTCTTTAATTTTCCACAGGCTAATTTAGGACTACTTTGCTCCAAACCCTGTTTTGTTTCGTTAGTTTTGTGTTTTCTGTTAAGTAGTATTTTTTCAGAATTCAACGATCATGGGTAAATAAGACTAGTCAAATTATTTGAACGAGTTTTGCAGCTAAATATAGCATAAACAACGAAGCAACAGTTTTTGTTCGTCTTAAGTTTCAACTTTGCTCTTTACTTCCACCGAAAAGCTTTATTTCTTTGGGATTTTTATCAATTACTAACTTAGACGGTTGTAATTGGAAAATAAGAGTCAATAGTTTATGCCGAAGAAAATACGCTACCAATCTTCGTTGATTTTTTACCTCATAGGGGCAGAATTTTCGTTGATATATTAACCGTAAACTTGGTGTGGAGTGCGTGTATATTTGGAACAACTGCGCCACCAAACAGCATTACCGCTTCTGAAACAGGAAAGCTCAATACCAAGCTTACCAATTATTTCCAATCGATTGGCTATCTCAGAATTATTACACGGTGGGCTTATTGCACCTTTTTAACCAAAATTGCTACTTTGCGCCACAAAATGTCAAGAAACGCCGCTTTGCTGTAGCAGAGAGTTATTTGCTTCTTAAAAAAAAGAAATATTCTTTTACTAACCCTTCTTCTAATATTCTAGAACCCTGGGAACGTATTCTAGGAAACTGGGAAAGAGAAACTAAACAAGTTAAACAAAAAAACAAAAAACAAATAAGGATCTGTGATCATCTTTCTCGGACAAAAATCCAAAATTTAATATTTGTAGAGATTGGGGCTTGAAGCATTCTCTTGGAAATAATCCGCCCCTTTGGAGCTATTTACCCCTTTTTCAAAAATTAAGCATATTTGCCCATTTTCATAACTTAGACGAGTAGTTTTAAAATTGACAAATTAATATTTTTCGATCACAATAAACAGCCCGTGATCTCATCGTGCATGTTAAATAATAAAAAAACAAGTTTTTTTTAACTGAAAGTAAGGAGCGACATTAAAACTTAAAGCGAACAGAAATTATTCCGTCTATGAAAGGGACTGTTCCCTGCCCATCGCTCCGCTTCTTTATGCTAAAATAAAAAAAAACAAGTTTTTTAAACTGAAAGTAAGGAGCGACATTAAAACTTAAAACGAACAGAAATTATTCCGTATATGAAAGGGGCTGTCCCCTCCTCAACGCTTCGATCTTTACGCTAAAGTTTTTTATTTTTTTAAAAAATAAAGTTGTGATAAAGAATCAAACTTTAGCGTAAAGAGCGAGGCGTTGAGGAGGGGACAGCCCCTTTCATATACGGAATATTTTTTGTTCGTTTTAAGTTTTAATGTCGCTCCTTACTTTCAGTTTAAAAAACTTGTTTTTTTCTATTTAATTTTTGATCGTTTTTTAGTTAATGCAGCTTTTATTTTGGCTCACCGTCATTGAATAAGTAAACAAAATTTGCATAAAAATTTTACTTTTCTTTTGCTAAATGGATGTCTCTAGATTTGGTTATGACGTAATTTACAAATTAACTTATGTAACTAACTTCTATATTCGTATATTTTTCTTCTAGCAAAAAATACAAAGTTGCAGATTTTTGCAGATATGAGCTTGAAACCTATGTAATAGGGTTTTCTGATACGCTGAACCTGACGGTGATTTTCATTAAAATTCTTTCACTTGTAGGGGATGTTTCCCCCCTCTTTAAAAAATCGGGTAAATTTTCTCAGTGAGGTATTGACTTGAGGGAGAACTCAATCACATACTTTATAATTTTTGTTCTTTTTAAGTTCTAATGTTGCTTCTTACTTTCAGTTGAAAAAACTTGTTTTTTTTTATTTAATTTCTGATCGTTTTTTAAATAATGCTTGGAAATCCGGCGCCCCCTTCATAGAAATGTCCCTTACCCCAAAGAAACCTCCTCCACGGAAAGATTCTCCAGAGTAACCCCCTCCTCTAGCCTCCCCCCCCCCCCCTCCAGAACAAAATCCTTCCTGAAAATGTCTGTATACTTCCCAATAACCAATAAATAATGCTGGCAAGTCCGGCGCCGCCTTCATGGCGATTTCCCCTCCCCCATGAAAACTTCCTTCATGATAGATCCTCCAACATAACCCCTTACCCACCCACCCCCCCCCCACTACCAGAAAAAAAACCTCCTGAAAACGTCTGTATACTTACCAATAACCAATACTATATGTTAACATTGGGTAAAGTTCATAACTTTCAGCACTCCCCCCGGGGACTTCGGGGGATTAAGTCATCCTAAAAGACATATTTATCATTTTCGACCATGCTGAACAAAATGGCTATCTTAAAATTTTGATCGGGTGACTTTGGGAAAAAAGTGAGCGTGAAGGGGTCCTAGTTGGCCTCCAATTTTTCGGTCACTTAAAAAGGGCACTAGAACTTTTAATTTCCGTTCCAATGAGCCCTCCCACGATATTCTAGGACCACTGGGTCGATACGATCACCTCTGGGGAAAAAAAAAACAAAAAACAAATAAACACGCATCCGTGATCCTTCTTCTGGCAAAAAATGCAAAATTCCACATTTTTGTAGATAGCAGCTTGAAACCTCTACAGTAGGGTTCTCTGATACGCTGAATATGATGGTGTGATTTTCATTAAGGTTCTATAGCTCTTAGGGGGTCTTTCCCCCTTTTTTCTAAAATCAGCCAAATTTTCTCAGGCGCGTAACTTTTGATGGGTAGCTCTAAACTTGATGAAAATATATATATATTTGAAATCAGCATTGAAATTTGATTCTTTTGATGTATCTATTGGTATCAAAAACCCGTTTTCTAGAGTTTCGGTTACCATTTTACACAGACGTTTTCTAGAGTTGCCGTGTCGCTCCTTACTTACAGTTCGTTACCACGAACTGTTTGATAGTTTGACTCTTTCTCACAACTCTGCTTTATAAAACAATAAAAAACTTTAACGTAAAGAGCGGGGCGTTGAGCAGGGAACAGCCTTTTTAATATACGGAATAATCTCTGTTTGTTTGAATTTTTAACATCACTCCTTGCTTTCAGTTAAAAAAATCTTTTTTAACAGTTTTTTTAATTTCTGAACGTTTTTGAATTAATGCAGTTTTTGAATTTGGCTCACAGTACAAGAATAATTAAGACGAAATTTGCATATTAATTTTACTTATTTTAACTATTAATAACCTTATAATAACCTAAGTTTGATTTGTGTTCCTGTTGTTTAGGAATGGCTCCTGTATCACAAAGACTGTTTAATTAGAATAATAACCTCTTTTAAAAGTTAAAACAGAAACTTTAGCGTAAGAGCGAGCTATTGAGGAGAGGCAACCCATCTCATATACATAATATTTTCTGTTCCTGTTAAGTTTTAATGTTGCTTCTCACTTTCAGTTGAAAAAACTTGTTTTTATTTAATTACTGATCTTTTTTTAAATAATGTACGGAAATCCAGATCCCCCTCCATGGAAAATTCCCTTCTCTCACGAGAAATTATCTCCATGGAAAGATTCTCCCACGTAACTTAAATTAGCAATATTTGCGGAACTAATTTCTGTAAGGCATAGTAACAAAACGGCCAAAGAGGTTGAAACTATTTTTATGAAAATGAAAGTCAAAAGTTGAGAAATTCTCAAATCACTGAAATGAATGAAAGAAAAAATCTTTAAAAGATATGCGCAATAATTTATGTTCGTTTTAAGTTTTAATGTTATTCCTTACTATCAGTTGGAAAAAACTTTTTTTGTTTATTTAATAACAACCACAAGCCGAAGACATAGAATATCTTTGGTTTATTATCACATAAAAATCATAGTTATGAAGCTTCCTAAGGTATAATTAAATGCTAAGCTTGGCCGGAAAATAACACAAATTTTATATCGGCCATTATTTAACAAAATTCGAACTTAAGCGTAAAGAGTGAGGTACTGACGAGAGGTGAAATTCCTTATATAGGTAATATGCAGGGTTTGCCCTCTTCTCAATACTTCGCTCTTTACGCTAAGGTTTAAATTTTGTTCCAGTTCTTTAAGAATAACCCCTGAGTCACAAAGACCGTTCAATTAGAATAAATAACTCTTTTAAAATTATTAAAAATCGTTTAGCGTAAAGAGCGAGGTATTGAGGAGGGGACGAAACCCCTCTTATACGCAATAATTTCTGTTTGTTTTAAGTTTTAATGTCACTCCTTACTTTCAGCTGAAAAAACTTGTTTATTATTTAAATAATGCTTGAAAACCCAGCATCCCCTTCATGGAAATTCTCTTCCACCGTGAAAAATTCTTCCATGGAAAGATATTCTCAGGCTCGTAACTTTTGACGGGTTGGACTAAACTTGATGAAACTTATATAATTAAAGTCAGCATAAAACTCTTCTTCTTTTGATGTATCCATTTTTATCAAAATTCCGTTTTTTAGAGTTTCTTTTGCAATTAGCATGAATTGCTCCTTACTTACAGTTCGTTAGCATTACCTGGTATATGTTGAATTTTCCCGTATTATTTTCTCATTAGGAAGAAAAATTATTCTTTTCATAGGCAGCGCAATAGCGCTACCTAAGTAAAGCGCGATGTGGGCACAATGTATTATTATTATTTATTTTTTTTTTTGTTTTTTTTTTTTTTTTTTTTTTTTTAGACCAGGGCAATTCGTATGGAAAAAGTTTTAGTAGAAACTTCAAAAGGTGCTCATTCGATTGGATATTTAAAGAACTAATGCCTTTTTTAATAGTCGAAAGTGATTGGAGGGCAACCCGCCCCCCCCTCAGCCCACCATTTCCCCAAACAAATACAATCAAAATTTTGAGAACACCATTTTTTCAGCGGTGTTGAAGGTCTAGAAATTATGTCTTTGAGGATGACAACCTTCCAGAGCCTCCAGGGCAGGGGTTGTAAGTTGTATCCTAGGGGCAAATAAGGTTTTTTCTTATAGAATGGGTGGTCGTATACACTTCGGAGGGGGCTCATTGGATTGGTAATCAGAAAGTATAACATCCTTTTTAAGAGTCAAAGCGATCAGAGGGAAACTACCCCCCTCCAAACGTCGTAGTTTCTTGCAATACATCTGATAGAAATTTTCAGATAGCCATTCGTTCAACAAATAGTCCAAAGATCATGGATTCACTAAAGTGCAAATTATGTTCTGGTCTTGGGAAGGCATGGGGGTTCTCAGCCCTACTCATGTTAATTTTTGTTCGTTTTGAGTTTGACTCGGTTATTTATTGTAATTTCTGTTCGTTGTGAGTTTCATTTATTTATTGATGGTGATTTGTGGTAGCTTTACGCTTGGAAGATTTTTTGAATTTATGTCTACTCTTTTTTGCTTAATGGAGCTCTTTACTTTTCTTTGAAAAACTTTTTCTGTGGAAAAAAACTTTTCGAAATTAATTTTTCAAAAAACTCTACTTTGGGCAGTTAAGCGAATGATGCTACCTTAATCAGGATCGTAAAAAAAACTAAAAATCTAATTATCTTTTTTAGAACAGAATATACTATTAAAGCATTAGAAAGAAAACGTGGAGTGTCTTGATTGTTGTCATACATAGAGTGTATGAAGCAAGTTAAGAATTGGGATTCTCCTGCTGTTTCTCAAAAGTCAAAAGGCAGGCTTGTAGCTTGCTGCTTCTACAGATAAATCATGGTTGAAGCCATAGCTGCAGTCTAACAAAGAGTGAACCACAAACCTTATTGACCAGAATTTTAAAGACACACTTTCAAAAAAATTGTCTAGTGATCAAAAATTCCCATATGCCTACTATCATTCTGATTAATCTTTATAGTAAAATTTAATGGCGACAACAAATTTTTAGAATTTTGAAACAGAGCCTAAAATCCCTCAAAAATGATCTTGAATCGAAATGAAAAGAAAATCATTAGGATTGTAAAGGTCGAAAATTCCTTCCTCAAAAAAGAAGTACAGCCACCGCCGCAAACAACAATGAATATCACTTTTTTGCATGGGAAGCACTATTGTGTGTATTTTATTTGTTTCCTTTTTTCTTCGTCGGTAGTGAAGCATTGGAACATTATATAAAGCTGTTCGGGCAGTGCTTCCATTTCTACTATTTTTTAGAGTAGACTACTTTATTTTAAATATTTCTCCTCTAATATTTTTAAGCCTACTTTAGTACTTTATTTCTACTTTAAATTTTGGATACAACGGCGGGATTTCGGCACAAGCTATTGACAAACGTTCTAGTTTTTGTCGGACTTGGATAGACCCGCGAAATTTGAAACAAAATAACCAACGGGGAAGGACTGAAGGTTTGATTTTTGGAATTAGGTGGCATCCATCAAGACGCCAAGTTGAGTGCTAAAGTTCACTTGCGTTCTTCATGTCATTCAGTTTATTTTTGGATTTCCCTGCTCAAATGTCGTTTTGGAAAGACTTTTCAGCATTCTGAAAACAGTAAAAAATGAAAAGATGAATGGGCTCAAAAACATAACTTTGGCTGCGACGATTTTGGTCAAGTGTGCGATGAAGCATAAAGGCCCCCTACGTTCACGAAGAGCTTAAAGGAAAAAAAAAATTAAGTCCATGAAATCCGATGCGTTTGCGTAATGCGTCGCTTTTTTAGGCATTGGGAAAGACGATGGGAATGGCGACGCCAACGCTGACTCGGGGTATTAATCTTAGTATTTGGTGTTTTCTCTAAAATCTTATTCTTTGGTAATTCTCAATAAATTTTCCTGAATACAAATTAAACTGCGTCAACATTCGGCATTTTCTGGAAAACTGGGAGGCAGGTAGCAGTCTACACTAGTTAAATCGAATAATTCAAAAGATCAAAATGCAGGTGCTGTCCTTAAATCAAGCTTTATGTGATTCATTTTTCCTACTATACTCTGCTTCAAATTAACTATTTAATCATAAGCAGCGCAACCGCGCGGCCTAAGTAAAGAACGATGTTGGCACAATGTATTATTTTTTTTTCTTCCATACCAGGGCACTTCGTATCGAAGGAGTGGTCACAGAAACTTCCAAAAGGACTCATTGGATTGGAAATTGGACAGGCTAGTGCGTCTTTAAATAGTGGAAAGTGATTGGAAGGCAGCTAAAACCCCTTCCACGCCCACCATTTTCTCAAACACATCCAATCAAAATTTTAAGATAGCCATTCTGTTCAACGTAGTTGATTTCTAGATAGAAATTATGTTTTTGAGGAGGACACTTCCCCACAGCCGTCAGGGCAAGGGTTTTAAGTTATGACTTGGGGGCATATAAGAACGATGTTGGCACAATGTATTTATTATTTTTTTTCCTTTAGACCAGGGTACTATGTATCGAAGAAGTTGTCGCACAAAACTTCGAAAGGGGCTCATTCAATTGGAAATTGGAGTGGCTTGTGCCCTTTTTAATAGTCGAAAGTGATCGGAAGGCAACTAACACTCCTTCCAAGCCCACCATTTCCAAAAACACATCCAATCAAAATTTTGAGAGAGCCATTTTTTTCAGCGTAGTGGATTTCCAGATAGAAATTATGTTTTTGAATTTGCACTTTACTGAAAAAAATACAAATGAATGTGCATTGTCAGTTTATTATACATATAATGATATTTAGTAATCAAAATGTTAATATTATTTGATTTATTAAAGTTATAAAAGTAAAAACATTTATAGTTTTTCAGTAAAGTGCAAATTATATTCTGGCCTTGGGAAGGCATAGGGGTTTTGAGCCCAACTCATGTTATTTTCTGCTCGTTTTGATATTCACTTGGTTATTTATTGTAATTTCTGTTCGTTTTGGGCTTCATTTATTTATCGATGCTGATTTGTGGTAGTTTCACGCTTTGTAGATTATTTGATTTTATTTTTGCTCATTTTTGGTTTAGTGGAGTTCTTTTCTTTTCTTTGAAAAATTTATTTTGCGGAAAAATCTTTTTCTAATTAACATAAAAAAGGTTAAAACAAAAATAACACGTGAAAAAGCGACCGGTTCGATATCATTCATGCCAATCCTTCGTACCAATTCAAATAAAAACGAGGGTGCTGCAAAAGTAATAATAGAGAAGGAAACAAATAGTGGCAAAGAAAAACAAATAAATAAAATATATTCATATGGTCCAGAATCTGAGATTTGGACCCGGAATCTATAAATCAAAACCGAACTTAACTAGTCGATAAATACAAAGCATTGTTTTAAAAGTCAAAAGAAGATATTTTGGTAGGCGTAAAAGGTCTTGAGTTGCAAAATAAGTCGTCTTGAACAAATGCTATTAAAAGTCAGCCTAATAGGTCTTTACTTGTAACTTGGAAAGAAGTTAGAAAATTGGGAAACTTTGAGGGATTTCGGCATTGAAAATAGGGATTTTTAGGGACATTCCACCAGCCTTTTAGGGATTGAAAAAATTTAAAGTAGAAACACTGGTAATATAGCGTAAGAATCAATTTTGCTAACGTTCCTGTTCAAATAGTAAGCACGATAACATACTTACTTCCCGATTTCGTCCTACTATAATTCTACTCTTTTTTTCGCACTTAAATACTTTATTCCCACATTAGTGGGATGGAAGCACTGTGTTAGGGGCTTACTTAACTTCTTGTCTTTACATCTACATGCTTTTTATAAATTTGAATTGATAACGTCATGGTAAAGTACTTTTCATGCAAAAACGTGATTTTCCTTGTTCGCTAAAGTGAGGGACTTAAATTATCCTTTATAGGGTTTGCAACCATATTGATTCCGATGGTAAAATTTTCGTTCATAATAATTGTTTCTTCTCCACTGTTGAAAGTTAATGAAGCAAAATTATGAAAGTGTCCTTTGTTATAAAAAGTTTAAAACTCTTTGTAAAATTGCGATGAATAAATATTAATCACGCGAATATCCATAAATTACACTAACTAGACACCTTAAATTCTTTTAATGTCCTTCAGTTTACTAAAATCTGTATACATATATTTTGTATATGATAAAAAATCTCATAAACAATTTAATTTTTATCTACAACTCCCCAAGACCACTTGGGATCACTATGTGTTAAAATCGCAGATTTTTAAAGGCAGAGTTTATAAAGATACAAAGTAAAAATTATACTTAATCCTATTTTAACAATTTTTTTTTGTTAAAATGTTGATTTCTATAGTTCCCTAAGGTGGTTTTACCTAAGGTGGATAAATTATTTTTATAAGGTTTATTGTACTTATTTTTAAAACCTAAAACTAACAAAAATTAATTTTGAAAAGACAGAGTTTTTAGCGAAGTTAAAGCTTAAAACGAAGAAAAATTGCTGCTTCACAGTTTATGCAGCAAATATCTGACAAACCATGTCAAATAAACTGATTTGTGACATTTTTCCATAAAAACGACTGCTTAACTGAAAATACAGACGCAACAAAACAGTATCTAGGAGATGAAAGCCTTTAAGTAGACTGCAGAAAATAAAGAGCTTTCAATAGTCTTTTAACGACCATGTAATCAATAAATTTTCGCTTGGAGAATCCTTCCCAAAAGTATTCACTCCCGCAAACATTGTCAGTGGGTTTTCAAAGCCTGGCATCTTCCCTTTCGACACTGATGTCTGGCAAGAGAGTGATTTTCTCCCAGCTCTGCAGACTACAAGCAGAGAACCTCCTCCTACATCAGAGGAAAAGTCGATTGCATGTGAGCATGATTTGCCAGAGATTGATGGAATCGTAGGCGACTTGCCTCGTAAATTTCAAAGCTAAACCAGGTCCTTGCTTGTTCAACCAGAAGTTAGAGCTTCACTACCAAAGAGAGAAGCTGCAAATCGGAAGGGAGGCAGAAAATGTATTGAGTCAATGGTACTTACATCTACACCGGTGAAATATGCTATTCATGCTGCAGAAACCGAAAGAAGACAGAAAAAAGAAATGAAGGAGTCAAAATTGAAAGAGAAAAAGCGTTGTGCAAGAAGCCAAAACACCAGCCAAAAGAAAGGCATGACCAAAAAAAAAATACTTAACCTCAGTGACAAAAGTGAAGAGGAGCAGGAATCTGTTTGTGACTCGGAAGACTCTTTCGGATCTGAAGACCTAAGGGTTTCTATGGAGCAAAACAAAACAGCTGCGATACAATCTGGTGATTTCGTTTTGGTGGAGTACAAAAGCAAGAAGGGTTCAAAATTTTATACTGGTGAGGTTCTAGAGGAACTAGGTCATGGTTACTTTGTGAACTTTCTGAAAAGGCAACTCCCATCTTTGAGGTTTGTGTTCCTCACTGAAAGAGAAGAGGCCTTTGTGGATGCTGGAGAGGTCAAATTACATCTTCCAGTTCCTAGGTGCTATAGTGGGACTAAAGGCGTTTCAAAGATGATTATTTTTTAGATTGATCTATCTACATATGCGGTTGATTGAGAGAAACTGGCAAAATTATGTTGCTGTAGTGCTCACCTTTGTGACGTGAAACTGAAAAGTTTCTCTATGTTTTGTATTTTACTTAATAATTGAAAAAAAATTTGTATTTACAACTATGTCTCAGAGTACCAAGCAACTGTCCAATAGTACCCAGCTCATGGGCAACAAAATCAGTGCATTCAGAAGACAAAAGGGCTCAACCTCTATTATTAACTTGGAAAAAAAAACATATTAAAAAGGCAAATGAATAGGCTGCTGAGACCCAGTTGATTCAGTAAACTCGAGTCACAAATGCCTGAGATATACATCCTGGAGCTGAACATGTCCCCGGGTACCCACTTCTCCCCTATAATATATGCAACTCCTTGATTGATCTACAACTTTGAACTCGTAAAGGTTCGATAGTTATGCTAGAAAGTAGCTAGATAGGAAAAAAGACTACCGATGCCACTGATGTACCATGAGTAAAATGCGATGTATTTAAAATACCAAAATACAGTTCCTTCTTTCTAAATATAATTCTGACTTCCTCTAATCAAGTTAAACCTAGTTTCAAAAATGAAAAGTCCTAAATCACCAAAGATAAAATCGAAATTAGCCTCAGACAAAGAACGGCGCTATCCAAGCTTTGGATTTCGCTAAGACAGTGAGCAATAAAAAAGGTGCCACGCACAATATTTCTAAGGAAGTTTAAATGGTAAGAACCGTGTGAACGCTTGAATCATCAGAAATATTTAAAAGAATTTATTGGACGAAAGGTTCGCAACCTTGGACCACTCGGGCCAATTATGAACCAGTTCTTACAGCGCAGGACTGAAGAGCTACCTTTGATAGTGGGGTAAAAATGCTTTTTGAAAAGATTCGTATTTGAGAATCAGGACCATTCAGGTAGAAGTCTTAAACTCTTTCATGTTGTATCTCGGTCACCGTTATTGTCATTTGGAGTGACCCACTGCTGTTCACCTAAATATGTAAGTTCACTAAATCTATTGCTTTTTTTATCTGTGTTTATTTCATTTTATATGTCTGGATCTAGCCTAATAACAGGTAATTAGTTCGCAAAATCTCCAAGGTAACGTTCCCAGGGAATCGGATCTTCAGATAGCCCAAGAAAAAGAGGTCACGTTTACATGGCTGTACATTTTATTTTCACTCAATAATTGAGGATGGAACAGGCCTTGTTAGCACAATCTTCAGCGCTATAAGCGGCGCTATCGGAGAAATTGCAAGGTGTAAGCTCACGACCTTTGGGCATAATATCGCCTTTAACGCGGTCAGTATTTAGTACCATACTTAGTATAGCCAGCCAAATTTTTTTATCGCTACAAATGGCACGGTCGGAAATTGAAGGAAAACTTGCGAACTAATTACGCTATAAGCCTTATAATTTGAATTCAATTATTAGAAGGATACAGACATATAAATAAAGTGATTAGACCTATTGCCGCTAAGCTATTACAGGAAAACCCTTTAGAATATCTCATAGGAGATAATAGCCTCCCCCAAAATAGGTTAAGTGAAAAAATAAATTTATTTTGAGTTGATTCAATGCTTGTATACATATATACTATATTTTTATTTTCTTTAAGTTTTAACTGGTGTAAGTTGGGAAAACTTGATCGAGTAGACTAAATAAAATTGTATATTGAAAGATAAATAGCCTTGTCAAAGGGGGAAGGAAAATGGACTTCCCTTTTAGTAACGCTCGAATTAGCAAAACTTCGAGCAGCTTTGATTTAACTTTGGCTATTAAAAATAAAGTTGTATCCCCTCAAAGAGTTGGGCACAATAGAAAAAAATGGATAAAAGGCTCAGTGAAGAATTGTAAAATGAAAAAAGAAAAAAATAGTATTCAGTTTTTAACAAGTAGAAGCAAGTGTGTAATTAGTAATTTTTTTAGTGATTAGTAATAAATGCAATGTAGTATTGCCGTATATTACTAAATAATAAAGTATTTGTACCGTGAATTGAAAGAATAAAATAAAAGATAATACGTAAAGAAAAACAAAATCTAGCTGGACCGATGAAACGTTGTTATAAAAAAGAAAATTTTATTCATGAGAGTAGCAAATGGAGTTATAACTCAGCCCAAATGAAGGTACATGCTAGAGGCTTATTGTTCAAGGATAACACTACTACAATTTAGCAGAGGAAACGGATAATTGTAGGCGTAAACAGTCATATGTTAGAAGCTACGATTTTTGATTGTCTTAGAAGCAGAGATTCTTTGAAAATATGGTATTTTACAACGTAATAAGCAATAGAATTACCTTTGTTAAAGCTAACAAAGACTAGGTTAGTTATGTATTTTCACAAGCAAAGGGAAGGAAAAGATTTCTAAATATATAATTAAAGTACTTGAGTAAAGGGATGAAAAAAAACGAGAAAAGTAACCTTGTATGTAAGAAAAAAATGTGGAAGCTTAGCAAAAGTCGCCGAAGGAAGCAAAAAAAAGAGTTGTTACCAAGTTGTGACTGGAACTCTGCATAAGGCGAGAAATTCGGCGAAAGAAACCGTTAATCACCAAAAATCGAGGCCTGGGGATAGGTCTTAAAAGGGTCCCCTTTATCTACACAGAAGACCTTCATCTGAACAATGGTGATAGAAAAAATTTAAATTCTGAATTAGCTCCGCAAAATGAGTCACAAGAAGGTTCAAATTTGAATTTTATACCATGGGTACTTTAGAGCCATATAGACGTAAAATAAGCCAGTGTTCATGCTTGTTTACAAAGAATGTAAGCCCACATTAGCACAAACAGAGAAGGCAATGCATCCTTTTGGGATAGCTGATATTGATAATTCTGGTCCGCTCTTACGGTTACTCAATGACGAATCATCCTCAAGTCTAGTCTGATTATACATCAGTAGAGTTTAGTCGAATATGAGATAGATTTTATATCAGATAAATACGATCTGATAGTAGAAATCAAATAGAGTGAAGCCAATAGTCCCTTATATCCCAATTAGTCGACAAATAGATTGTGCCAAGAAAGCCAACAGAAACCTTATCACGGAAACAATTACACAGGGCGTTAATAGGTGACACTTAACTTTTAAAAAGGTGCAGTGAAACTAATTAAATTACATATATTCAGAATCAGCATTAAAAGGCGATTCTTTTGATATGTATATTTAAAAAAATATAATTTGGGGGAATAATTTAAAAAAAAAAAAAAAAAAAAAAAAAGGATAACATTATAATTATGTGCTGCTAGCTTAATTATTTATTTACTGCTTAATCGAAAAATACAATACAAAATTAGATTGTATAGCGATTATTAACTAAGCTTTAAAGGTATATCTCAACCGGTCATAAAGGCATATAACAACCAAAATAAAGCTTTGAAGTCCCAACTTTACTTCCATAACCTATCTAATCCTAATATATCTATTCTGTTTTACGCCTACAAACCAGTTTTCTTTGGCCAATGCCACAAAACGGTTATATGTAAAAAAAATAATAATAATAATACGAGTGATGTCAAAACATTGGTGATCAGAGAGAAAGGTTGGAACAGAAAATAACCAAAGGTAGGAAGCTCGGGGTCTACTGAGGACGACAACTGGCGTTGGACCACATTCTGTGGGAAGCCTGGGGAGGAACTCAAGGTTCATGACAGCTATTGGTTTAGAGGAGAGAAAGGCGTAGTTTTTTACTAATCGTTTAATTTCTACCAATAAGAAAACTGCAAAGGTGATGACGGTGTTATCTTTACTAATGGTCTTATACATGGATTAAGACGAGGCGAAATCTCCTCTCTACAATGGGCATAAGAGCTTTCTAAGATGTAGAATCCCTACAACCATTATTAAACTCATTAAGACAGGGCTTTTTGTGTATGTTTTGCAGTACTGCTTTGGTATCTACCCCTTTCTTAAGTTCATTTGTATGAAATTGCCTTCCACGTGAAGATTGAAAAATTAAGAAAGTTAAACTATGAAGAAAATTAATCAAAAGAAAATTAAATATGCCTAACTTGACTTAAAAATTCGATAATCTGACACTATTCATAGCTAGAGCTTGATCTGAATCATGTTTTGCTCTGATTTTTAGGTTTTAAGTGTTTAATCTCCCTTTTTTTTACTTGCTGTTTTGTTCGTTTTTCTTCCTTAAAATATCAGTCCAATTCTTATTTAATTATTCTAATAATCAATTCGTACTCAATTTTTTACTTTAATAATTTATTAAAATATAATTTCTCAATAAGTTATTAATTAAAATTTTATTATCTCAATTAAACTAATTAGAACCTGATAATTTATTCAAGTTAGACTAAGGTTTATGTTTAACTTGAAAAGATTGTGCTTCATTTAGTGAAAAACGTTTATCTTTGTGAATTTTTCCTGTTTCTCCCTTTTTATTAGTTTATGCAAAATTTATTTGAGCAACATGCATATTAAATTATCCAATTCTGATATAGTGACTACTAAAGAGATTTCCTCTTGAAACCTATATTTCTTTACCCCCATTATACCCGTACAAATTTCAGTCAGTTTTCAGTATATTTTGATAGAGTGAATTTGTTTTTATCAGCTGAAGTAAACACGACTACTTCGGAGTGTCGGGTATTTTGAAAAGAAGTTTAGTTTTTAAACTATGCAATTCAGTAGGCTATACCCTTCTATCTGGCAGCTTTATAAAATCAAAAAAAAAAAAAAAATACCAGTACAGAAGCGTCTAATTATGAGCTGATCCTGTTCATATTTATGAACACTATCACGATTTTCTGTTCCAAGAGAAACTGTTGGAACTTTGTCTCGTTACAATAAAACAGAAAGAATAGACCCAAGTTACAAAACAGAATTACTATTACAAAATGTGGGTATGATAACCATAAAACAAGGGTGTCGACTCGTAACTAAAGAGTCAACCGTCCGAACGCCGTTAATTACCACGAGCACAAAGATAATAAGTCCCAAAATAACTAACTTCAAGGCGATCAACCTGTCGTACACTATTCCCAATATAGAAAACGAGGAAATAAAAACCTCGATATGGTCAAAAACAGAAAAGAATAAAGGGACAATAAGGCTTACAAAAATAAGAGAAGCATTAGATTCGCAGATTCCTCTATTTACAATTGAAGACCAGAGATTAACGTATGTGGATAATAAGTACTAATTATTCTCAACCCATTTCTGGTGGAACATGCTTTGGGCTGTATGTGTCGCATTCGCAGCGTTCCTGATCATAAAAGACATATCGACTTTTAATTACGGAAAAATCCGGAGACTAAGAAGACGAAAACCAAGCGAAGAACACGGGAAAACAGCTGAAATGCAGAGGTTAAACCCGGAACCCAATGAGAACGTCTAAGCCAAGAAATAGGGAAGACATTAGAAAACGAGTGGGTATAGAGGTCTCCACTCGTCCTTGTTATGTCTCGTTCCCTCATTGTAGTATCGTTTACGTAAAACCGTGCGGTTATGACGCTGCAACATGCGTTTCTTAAACAGCACGGACGTGCGTGATCAATACAGACATTACATATGATGTAACATTAGACCTCAAAATTTAACAATGTAGCATAAACTCTGTTTAAATGATTATTTTAAACCTAATATAAAATTAACTAAGTGTTGAAAGAAGTTAAAATAAGGTGTATGTAGTTGTGTATATTAGAAAGTATAATGTTAAAGAATTAATCTTTTATATCGTCGTTAGGCTAGAACAACTTAGAAAAAGCTTCTATGTATTGAATTTCCCAATGGGAAGTATACGTGACTTATTTGTACTATGAGTATTTACTTTAAAGAACGTGTGATTCTGCCTCGTTATTTTTATTACAGGAAGTGGATTGACACATGGAATATCGAGCATTACAATGAGTTGCCCATACAACCTAGTAGCATCTATTTTCATCATATCTCAACCAACGAAGAGTACTCACCATAGACTCCAGGAAATTTTCATCCCTGCTTCGTCTACGAAAACAACAGTTACCTTTGATCGTTGTTTCTTCGACCATGAACCATACTACGTATCAGGTAACATTATATTTGAATCACAGTACCCAGCGCATTATCGAACTTTATAATCAAATAAATTCTGAGAACCCCATAGATCAGTACAAGATACAAATACAGATATGTCGCCCTGGATAATCATTATAGACCCCAGAATCATTTGACTGTATAGTGATGATATTTGAAGTTAAATGATATTTAACGATATTTGAAGTTGAATGATATTTGAAGATATTTGAAGATATTTGAAGTTGAAGTTAAAGCCAATTTGAAGTTTAATTCTGAGAGCCCCATCGATCAGTACAAGATATAAATACATAAATATTGCCCTTGATAATCATTATGGACCCCAGAATCATTTGACTGTATAGTGATGATATTTGAAGTTAAATAATATTTGAGGATATTTGAAGTTGAAGTTAAAGACAATATAGTTAAAAGAGTCAATTAAAAGAGTCACTATAGTTTTATGTCAACCCGTTCCAAATCCAAACTTCAATTCCCCCATGATTAACCTAGGAATCACCGCAAAGGTTAATCGACGCAAGCCATGAGCCAACAATTTTATAAAAGGCACAAATGAATAATTTTACGCGAGAATACATTCTCTATGTGCCTCAAAATATCCTAAAAATGATATGCTGAGAAGAAAATAAACGCACGCCCAGTGTTCGATCCCTTAATGATAAGGCACCCTATGAACTGTCAAAAAAAAGCAGGTGAGAATGAACCCTGATAGCATATGCCAACACCTGTAGTTGGAAGCATCATTTCCCAGTTGACAATTAGAGAAAGCTCATCGTGTGAACACAATCGTCTTTGAACTGTCCCATGAAGAAACCATAACGTAAGTGCTTTAAAGAATTTTGCCAAGACGAAAAGAGTGAAGGACAATAATTTACAACAGGAGGATTGAGTACACTAAGGATTCGAAGGTAATGAAATAGATGTGAATTTACATATGTTACTTCTTAATAACTTTGATAACTCAAAAATCCCAATAGTGAAAGTGTTTTAATGTTACCAGTGAATATGGTAAACCCAATATTGTTTGTTATAAATCATTCATGTATGTACCGCTAGATATTCAAGTAGAATTAGGTGTAGTATTATCATGTTATTCATTTAATGTAGCGTAGATAGAAAGTAGTGTGCCACATAGACAGCAAAAAAAAAGAAAAAGAAAAGTAATAGAGAAAATTTTTAGCACTCCTGATTAAGCCATAACATAAATATAAAATAATTATGTAGAGGAAATAGTTAATAAATGACGAACATTTTAAAAGCCCAAAGGCAAGCAATTAGTAATGACGGGGCGTCTTTAATTGATGGGAAGAGTAATATGTACCATGAGTAAAATGCGATGTATTTAAAATACCAAAATACAGTTCCTTCTTTCTAAAGATAATTCTGACTTCCTCTAATCAAGTTAAACCTAGTTTCAAAAATGAAAAGTCCTAAATCAGCAAAGAGAAAATCGCAATTAGCCTCAGACAAAGAACGGCGCTATCCAAGCTTTGGATTTCGCTAAGACAGTGAGCAATAAAAAAGGTGCCACGCACAATATTTCTAAGGAAGTTTAAATGGTAAGAACCGTGTGAACGTTTGAATCATCAGAAATATTTAAAAGAATTTATTGGACGAAAGGTTCGCATCCTTGGACCACTCGGGCCAATTATGAGCCAGTTCTTACAGCGCAGGACTGAGGAGCTACCTTTGATAGTGGGGTAAAAATGCATTTTGAAAAGATTCGTATTTGAGAGTCAGGACCATTCAGATAGAATTCTTAAATTCTTTCGTGTTGTATCTCGGTCACCGTTATTGTCATTTGGAGTGACCCACTACTGTTCACATAAATATGTAAGTTCACTAAATCTTTTGCTTTTTTATATGTATTTATTTCATTTTATATTTCTGGATCTAGCCTAATAACAGGTAATTAGTTCGCAAAATCTCCAAGGTAACGTTCCCAGGGAGTCGGATCTCCAGATAGCTCAAGAAAAGAGGTCATGTTTACATGGCTGTACATTTTATTTTCACTCAATAATTGAGGGTGGCGCAGACCTTGTTAGCGCAATCTTCATTGCTATAAGCGGCGCTATTGGAGAAATTACAAGGTTTAAGCTCACGACCTTTGGGCATAATATTGCCTTTAACGCGGTCAGTATTTAGTACCATACTTAGTATAGCCAGCCAAAAAATTTTCATCGCTACACTGACAGATGTAAATTTCTTGTTAAAACAGGACGAGTATTACAACTCGTGGGCTAAGAAAGTTGTCTCACGCAAAAAGATTGGCTTTTACTCTTTTTGTAGCATGGAATTTGACAATTTTCTTGTCATTTCCACAAGTGGTTTGATTTGTGTTTAAACCTCCGCTAAAGGCACTTCTCCCCGGTCTACATACAGAATGTAAATATGATTTATATTGATGTAAATTAGTCTAAATTGGTTTATCTCTAAGGGCTTTTAGTGACTTGGTTTTCCATCTCTAAACTTCATTTTTACACTGAAATTAACCATTATGTTTTATGGTACTGCTATACTTGAGCCATCCTCCAACATCAATTTATCCAGTGCGTTACATAACTTCCTGACAACAATTTCGTCTATGTAAGCTAATACTCTATTGATTCCTCCGAGATTCTCCGAGAAACGGGGCTGTTGCAGAAACAGGGTCTCCATGTGCCGGTGGAATTTAAGGTTATTTTAAACGCGGGTCCTGAAATGTCTTAAAGCACATTGGCTAATATGTATGTAATTGGCTTGAGTGCTCTAAACCTGCCAGTAATAGCATTTGTATCGCTGTTTGTTGGTTCCAATGCGTTGGCTGAAGCTAGACTCCAAGCTCTCCAATATAGTTCAAATTCACTTGAATGATCATCAAAATTGTGAAGCCCAGCCAGGTGCAAATCATCTGCAAATAAGGTCAGCTTTTGACTGCAATGTAAGCATCAATAAAGAGATTTGAAAATATTTTAGGTCCAATCATGGTTTACTGGTAAACACCACTGAGGACACTTTCATAAGAGGGACGAGGTGTGCTCGCTTTACTCTTTGAAAACACGCACTTACTGCATCAAGGTGTGCTCGCTTTACTCGTGCGTGTTTTTGAAAACACGCAATTACTGAATTAATCCTAACTGAAAAGGCTGAACGCAGGCTTGAGCCATCTGGATCACTCCAAAGCCTTGTAATTAAAGATTAAATATTAGTTTACTATGTTAACTTCGTCCAACGCCTCAATATGCCTAAGAAAACAATATCTACAGGGATTTTTGTTTTCAACTGTTATGTGAACCAAGCATGAGTGTTGATCAAATTGTTTACTACTGACCTGTCTGAGCTAAGGCCGTTTTGAGAAGGTGGGAAGCCAATTTAGCTAATGCATTTTATCTAAAACCTACTATTGCCTTGTTGACAATACCCTCATGCAGGTGACAGCATAGTCTTTTGATCAATATTGTTAGGTAAATTCTTTGCTTCCATTTTTGAACAATAGAGTGAACCTTTTAGCTAATAAGAAGGAACATGAGTTTAAAGATTTGAAGAAAGTAAACCCATTAAGATTTATGTCATAGTATAAAAACTACTACTACTACTAACAACACACCAATACGCACGCAGCTACGCACAGCCAACACAGCTACGCACGCTCCTCCACCACCCCAATCTATTCAAAGCCTCCCTTTATTACACCCGCCAACGAAGTTCCAATTTCCTTTAAATCTTTCTTTATGATGTCCTCCTACCCCAGATAAGGACGACCTGCTTTCCGTTTAGCCCTAGACGGTTGGCCGAAAAGAACAATCTTCGGCAATCTTTCATCCTTGATCCTCAAAAGGAAAAGATTTATGAAGTATAAGATGTATAAACCGTTTTTAGTTTATAAAAGAGGTGGGTCTCTAAGCGCCCCCCCTTAGCGAATGGAACCACACATGAGATTAACAATTTGAAAAGACTAACTCCATTAAGATTTCTCTCATAGCATCTAAAGTATAGAGCGTATTTCCGTGCCTTGAACTGATTCACTTTAATCTATTTTTAACATCTTCAGTAGCTGCAGCAACTTCAGGCATGTTTTGTTGGGTCAATCTTAGTGATAAGACATTGTACCTAAAAGAACCTAAAAGAACTCCAAAAAATCTGATGTATATTAATAGCTTAAGTCAAAATATTGTTTTATAGACATTTGAAAAAAAAACCATTTTACGTTTGTTTGTTTAGCCAAATGACAAGACTCGTATAAAAGAATTCATTTTGAGGGGTGAGAGGGGAATTTTTCAGAGGGGAATGCCTAAGTACTTCATACGTAATAATTTCTGTTCTTTTTAAGTTTTAATGTTGCTCATTAATTTCAGTTGAAAAACTTATTTTTTTATTTAATTTCTGATCGTTTTTTAAATATTACCAGAGAGACCTCCACGGAGAAACCCCCTCCCCACGGAAGTATCCTCTAGACAATTCAATCCCGGTGACAATTTAACCCGGACAATTACTCTAAACCACTCCAGTAGACTAAGAGGTACCATTTTGCTTGCGCCCCTGTACCAAACAGGTTTCTAATGGGTACAGTCTGGTTTGGTGGGTACCATCTGGTTTGGTGGGTATAATCTGGTTTGGTGGGTATAATCTGGTTTGGTGGGTACAGTCTGGTTTGGTGGGTATAGAATTTGAGAGTCGATAAAGTGAAATTATGTCACTATTCTAGTTTTTCTAAAAAACGGTATTGCCTATAACTTAATAAAGGGTTAAGGTGATTAGCGATTACGAGCGAGGATAGTGCGAATTGCTAGTGAAAAACCCGGATGAATTAGTTGAAAATAAAGTTTTGTCTGAAAAGTAACGATAGAATGACATTGTGACTTGACCTAGCTTTACCTCTCCGATGTGGTCTGTATAATACACAAGTAACGTTTGAAAAGTATTATCAATTTAAAATAGGATCTAACGTTCCCTTCGTTCCCCCATTTCTGAGGGACAGGGGAGGGTAGGAGAGGGGGAGGGGGAGTCAATTTTGGAGGTAACACATTCTAAGAGTTGGCAAGGTTTTTGTTTTTGATAAGAATTGCACAATGAATGTACGTCATGAATTCCCCCTCCCCGTGCAAGGATTATTGCCTGGCTGTGACAATGGATAATTGCCTATAACTTAATAAAGGGTTAAGGTGATTAGCGATTACGAGCGAGGATAGTGCGAATTGCTTGTGAAAAACCCGGATGAATTAGTTGAAAATAAAGTTTTGTCTGAAAAGTAACGATAGAATGACATTGTGACTTGACTTAGCTTTATCTCTCCGATGTGCTCTGTATAATACACAAGTAACGTTTGAAAAGTATTGTCAATTTAAAATAGAATCTAACGTTCCCTTCGTTCCCCCATTTCTGAGGGGCAGGGGAGGGTAGGAGAGGGGGAGTCAATTTTGGAGGTAACACATTCTAAAAGTTGGCAAGGTTTTTGTTTTTGATAAGAATTGCACAATGAATGTACGTCATGAATTCCCTCTCCCCGTGCAAGGATTATTGCCTGGCTGTGACAATGGATATTACCTCTAAATACAGAGAATTAAGGTGATAGTATTCCGTTACAATAAGTCAAGTAAAATAGAATTTATGCTCCTAGTGGAAGCTCGTAAAACCCTTCCCCCTCATCGCGCTAGGATTATTGCCTGGCTGTGACACTAACTGCAACTTCTATGGTAAGCACCATTTATCAGATAGCTAAGGGGGGTTCAATTAAATGAGGGTTCAGTTGCATGAGGGTTCAGAAGCTTGGGAATCAGTTAAAGAATACCTCATCGACAGACATTTTTTTTTATGTATTTTATGTCTATTACCCAAAAATTGCGTTGTCTTTCTCACACCAACTAGTAAATATTTATCAGACTTTTATTTTTTCTGTTTAATTATTTTCAGTGTAAGCCAATATAATGTTGGGTAGGAGAATGCCACCTCCTCGACAGTTTTTTTTTTATATTTATTTTATAGCTATTACCCAAACGTTGCGTTGTCTTTCTCACACTAACTAGTAAATATTTATCAGGCTTTTATTTTTACCATTTCAAGCCTCAGAAGAAAATAAGAATAGTGGAATTAAAAAACAACGACTGACATCTGGGATACTGTACCACTAACCATGGAGGAGGATATGCATCTCGTAGATCAAACTGCTTCAGTTGAAAGGAGGTATAGTTTCGTGAAGAGCTGGGACCATAAAGAACAGTGCTACGAATTAGACCCCTATTATGCATTTTCATTTTAAATGTTATTACTCATCCGAGTAAAACCGATACCATTATATCTCATTCTTTTATTCTAACTTAACTTGGAGGAATAGGACTTCATTCCATCGACTAAATCAGTTTATTCATGTGTAATTGTGAACAAGAAGATTATAAATTTACCAGCTTCTTCTTCTTCTTCTGACCATGTACCCACACCTCCTTCTAACCTGAGGTCAGTTGACGTCTTAATATCCAGTAGAAATTGCATATTCCACTCGTTCTCCATACCTCATAATATCCATCATGAGTGATATAGTGGGAGTCATCGATCTTAGGTTCCCAATCTAGACATAAAAATTAAAAGGCTACGAATTTCAAAATCAATTTAATTTTCATTGAATACTTTTCATTTAAGTTTAAAATACGCTAAAAGATGGTTCCCGTGAAACTATTGCAGTTTCTATAAAAATGAATGAATTTCAAAATCAAATTTAATTGTCATTGAATACTTTTCATTTAAACTTAAAATACGCTAAAAGACAGTTCCCGTGAAATTATTGCAGTTTTCTATAAAAATGAACGATTTTCAAAATCAAAGAAAATGGCCCATCTTTAACAAATATAGGCTTAGCTAGTTAAAACTGCGGATAAATTCTTGATTTTCATTCTAACTTAATTTGTAGGAAATAATCGAGTCAAACTCAAAACGAGAAGAAATTAACATAAGTTGGGTGCAAAAATCCCCTATGTCTTCCCAATTTAATTTTCTTTCATATGAATACTTTTCATTTAAGCTTAAAATACGCTAAAAACGGTTCCCGTGAAATTATTGCAGTTTTCTATAAAAATGAACGATTTTCAAAATCAAAGAAAATGGCCTATCTTTAACGGATATAGCCTTAGCTAGTTTAAACTGCGCATAAATTCTTGATTTTCATTCTAACTTAACTTATAGGAAATAATCGAGTCAAACTGAAAACGAGCAGAAATTATTTTTTTTTGTTCGGCGTAGATGAGAGGTCCAACACCTCAATTAAACTAAGAGGTTACATTTTGACATCGTTTGACAATTTACTAAATTTTAAGGTTTTCTTATGCAAGAGTCGGAACACACACACAAACACACACAGACACACGCACAAACATACAAAATACGTAAGGCTACGAATTTCAAAATCTATTTAATTTTCATTGTATTCTTTTCATTTAAGCTTAAAATACACTAAAAGATGGTTCCCGTGAAACTATTGCAGTTTCTATAAAAATGAATGAATTTCAAAATCAAATTTAATTTTCATTGAATACTTTTCATTTAAACTTAAAATACGATAAAAGATGATTCTCGTGAAACTATTATTTAATTTTCATATGAATACTTTTCATTTAAGCTTAAAATACGCTAAAAGACGGTCCCCGTGAAATTATTGCAGTTTTCTATAAAAATGAACGATTTTCAAATTCAAAGAAAATGGCCCATCTTTAGCAAATATAGCCTTAGCTAGTTAAAACTTCGCATAAATTCTTGATTTTCATTCTAACTTAACGTGTAGGAAATAATCGAGTCAAACTCAAAACGAGCGGAAATTAATATAAGTTGGATGTAAAAATTCCCTATATCTCCCTAATTTAATTTTCTTTCACATGAATACTTTTCATTTAAGCTTAAAATACGCTAAAAGACGATTCCCGTGAAATTATTGCAGTTTGTATAAGAATGAACGAATTTCAAAATCAAAGAAAATGTCCTATCTTTAACGAATATAGCCTTATCTAGTTAAAACTGCGCATAAATTCTTGATTTTCATTCTAACTTAACTTGTAGGAAATAATCGAGTCAAACTCAAAACGAGCAGAAATTATGTTTTTTTTTGTTCGGCATAGATGAAAGGTCCAATACCTCACTTAAACTAAGAGGTTATATTTTGACATCGTTTGACAATTTACTAAATTTTAAGGTTTTCTTATGCAAGAGTCGGAACACACACACAAACACACACACAGACAAACACAAAAACATACAAAATACGCAGTTACATTTTTAATTTTCATGTTTTTGGTTTTATGTTGATGAAGAATTTAAACAAATCTTCAACTAGTTATTTTTTTTTTGATCGGCATAGATGAAAGGTCCAATACCTCAGTTAAACTAAGAGGATACATTTTGACATCGATTGACAATTTACTAAATTTTAAGGTTTTCTTATTCAAGAGTTGGAACACACACACAAACACACACACAGACACACACACAAACACACACAGACACACACACAAACACACACACATGTTACCAAATTCCACATTATTGCACAGAAATACCAAAATCGTAGGTTAGGTTAGCCTATGTACGGATGATTTCACGTGAAACTATTGCAGTTTCTATAAAAATGAATGATTTTCAAAATCAAATTTAATTTTCATTGAATACTTTTCATTTAAACTTAAAATACGCTAAAAGATGATTCTCGTGAAAGTATTGCAGTTTCTTTAAAAATGACTGAATTTCAAAATCAAAATGAATTTTGCATTTAATACTTTTCGTTTAAACTTAAAATATGCTAAAAGAAGGTTCTCGTGAAACTATTACAGTTTCTATAAAAATGACTGAATTACAAAATCAAAATTAAATTGCATTTACTACTTTTCATTTAAACTATTGCAGTTTCTATAAAAATTTGAAAGCTAAAAGTTAAAAAGCTGCTCACCAAGTTTAGCGAAATAAAAGCGTCTATTTCCGTTCCACTTCATGATCCGAATTGTGAGAAGGAACTGAGCATATATCATCCCATTTTTAAGGCATTTTATACGTTATATCTTGGAAATTAAAAGAAATTAAGCCTCTTCTTATCAGATTCAAACGCTTAATACCCCAAGCATATGCGAGTCAAATTTCACCTTAAAGTGCTAACGTACCTTAAGAAATAATTTAAGTTGTATGATCAATTTAGTAAGAATCTAGGTTCCCGATCTAAAAAAAAAATCGAATCGAAAATATCAGAATCGAAAATAAACGGGAATCTGCCTCAAGGGGAAGGCTTAGAGCCCCTTCATTCCTCCACTTCTGAGAGCAGGGGAGGGGGTTTAATTTTGGAGGGAATTGGTCTCTAAACAGTTCATGATAAAAAAAAGATAGTTTCATTTTTTTAAGGTTAATTTAGATGAGGTTATGTGCGCGCACATAACCGGAATGAAGGGCCTCTGAGCCTTCCCCTTGAGGCAGAGTCCCGTTTATTTTCGATTCTGAGTATTTTTGATTTTCCCTCCAAAATTGACCCCCTCCCGCTCCGGCCCCCGCAGCAATGGCGGATGTCCCCCTCCCACTCCTGCCCCTCAGAAATGGAGGAACGAAGGGAACGTTAGATCCATCCTATTTTAAATTGACAATACTTATCAACCAAATATATGAATTTCCGTAGGTTTAATAATTTGAATCAGACATTTTAAGGATATCGAGTGTTCTTACTAAAGCGTATTTTGTATGTTTGTGTCTGTGTGTGTTTGTGTGTGTTTTCCGACTCTTGCATAACAGTTTTAAGTAGCTAACTCGTTTTTTGAGTTTGACTCGATTATTTCCTACAAGTTAAGTTAGAATGCACATCAAGAATTTATGTGCTTTTGGTTTTCCCTCCAAAATTGACTCCTTCCCTCTCCGGCCCCCGCAGAACTGGAGGCTGACCCCCTCCCCTCTCCTGCCCGTCACAAATGGAGGAACGAAGGGAACGGTAGATACATCCTATTTTAAATTGACAATACTTATCAACCAAATATATGAATTTCCGTAGGTTTAATAATTTGAATCAGACATTTTAAGGATATCGAGTATTCTTACTAAAGCGTAGTTTGTATGTTTGTGTGTGTGTCTGTATGTGTTTGTGTGTGTGTTCCGACTCTTGCATAACAGTTTTAACTGGCTAAGGCTATATCCGTTAAAGATAGGTCATTTTCTTTGATTTTGAAAATCGTTCATTTTCATAGAAAACTGCAATAATTTCACGGGAACCGTCTTTTAGCGTATTTTAAGCTTAAATGAAAAGTATTCATATGAAAGAAAATTGCACATAACCCCATCTAAATTAACATTAAAAAATGAAACTATCTTTTTTTCATCTAAATTAACCTTAAAAAATGAAAATCTCTTTTTTTTTATCATGAACTGTTGGGAGACTAATTTTTTCCAAAATTAAACCCTCCCACCCGCTTTCTGACGTGGAGGAATAAAGGGGCTTTAAGCCTTCCCCTTCAGATATATCCGTGTTTTTATTTTCGATTCTGAGTTTTTTTGGGTTTCCTTCCCACATTGAGCCCCTCCCGCGCCGGCCCCCTCAGACATGGCGGGTGACCCCCTCCCTCTCCGGCCCCTCAGAACAGGAGGATCGAAGGGCACGTAACCTCATATAAATTAACCTTAAAAAATGAAACTATCTTTTTTTTATCATGAACTGTTTAGAGACCAATTCCCTCCAAAATTAAACCCCCTCCCCTGCTCTCAGAAGTGGAGGAATGAAGGGGCTCTGAGCCTTCCCCTTGAGGCAGATTCTCGTTTATTTTCGATTCTGAGTATTTTTGGTTTTCCCTCCAAAATTGTCCCCCTCCCTCTCCGGCCCCCGCAGAAATGGAGGAAGACCCCCGCCCGCGCCTGCCCCTCAGAAATGGAGGAACGAAGGGAACGATAGATCCATCCTATTTTAAATTGACAATACTTATCAACCAAATATATGAATTTCCGTAGGTTTAATAATTTGAATCAGACATTTTAAGGATATCGAGTGTTCTTACTAAAGCGTATTTTGTATGTTTGTGTGTGTGTTTGTGGGTGTGTTCTGACTCTTGCATAACAGTTTTAACTAGCTAACTCGTTTTGAGTTTGACTCGATTATTTCCTACAAGTTAAGTTAGAATTAAAATCAAGAATTTCTGCGCTTTTGGTTTTCCCTCCAAAATTTACCCCCTCCCTCTCCGGCCCCCTCAGAAATGGAGGAAGACCCCCTCCCACTCCTGCCCTTCAGAAATGGAGGAACGAAGGGAACGATAGATACATCCTATTTTAAATTGAAAATACTTATCAAGCAAATATATGAATTTCCGTAGGTTTAATAATTTGAATCAGAGATTTTAAGGACATCGAGTGTTCTTACTAAAGAGTATTTTGTATGTTTTTGTGTGTGTCTGTGTGTGTTTGTGTGTATGTTCCGACTCTTGCATAACAGTTTTAACTAGCTAAGGCTATATCCGTTAAAGATAGGCCATTTTCATTGATTTTGAAAATCGTTCATTTTTATAGAAAACTGCAATAATTTCACGGGAACCGTCTTTTAGCGTATTTTAAGCTTAAATGAAAAGTATTCATATGAAAGAAAATTGCACATAACCTCATCTAAATTAACCTTAAAAAATGAAACTATCTTTTTTTTTATCATGAACTGTTTAGAGAGCAATTCCCTCCAAAATTAAACCCCCTCCCCTGCTCTCAAAAGTGGAGGAATGAAGGGGCACTGAGCCTTCCCCTTGAGGCAGATTCCCGTTTTTATTTTCGATTCTGAGTATTTTTGGTTTTCCCTCCAACATTGACCCCCCCCCCCTCTCCTGCCCCCTCATAAATGGAGGAAGACCCCCTCTCTCTCCTGCCCCTCAAAAATAGATGAACTAAGTGACCGATAGGTCTATCCTATATTGAATTGACAGTACTTATAAACCAAATATATTAATTTCCGTTGGTTTGATAATTTGAATCAGAGATTTTAAGGATATCGACTATTCTTACTAAAGCGCAGTTTGTATGTTTGTGTGTGTGTCTCTGTGTGTTTGTGTGTGTTTTTAACTAGCTAAGGCTATATCCGTTAAAGATAGGCCATTTTCTTTGATTTTGAAAACGTTCATTTTTATAGAAAACTGCAATAATTTCACGGGAACCGCCTTTTAGCGTATTTTAAGCTTAAATGAAAAGTATTCATATGAAAGAAAATTGCACATAACCTCATCTAAATTAACATTAAAAAATGAAACTATCTTTTTTTCATCTAAATTAACCTTAAAAAATGAAACTATCTTTTTTTATCATGAACTGTTTAGAGACCAATTCCCTCCAAAATTAAAAACCCCCGCCCCTGCTCTCAGAAGTGGAGGAATGAAGGGGCTCTAAGCCTTCCCCTTGAGGCAGATTCATGTTTATTTTCGAATCTGAGTATTTTTGGTTTTCCTTCCAAAATTGACCCCCCCTCTCCTGCCCCCTCAGAAATGGAGGATGACCCCATCCCTCCCCTGCCCCTCAGAAATGGGGGGACGAAGGGAACGTTAGATCCATCCTATTTTAAATTTACAATACTTATCAACCAAATATATGAATTTCCGTAGGTTTAATAATTTGAATCACACATTTTAAGGATATCGAGTGTTCTTACTAAAGCGTATTTAGTATGTTTGTGTGTGTGTCTGTGTGTGTTTGTGTGTGTGTTCCGACTCTTGCATAACAGTTTTAACTAGCTAAGGCTATATCCGTTAAAGATAGGCCATTTTCTTTGATTTTGAAAATCGTTCAAATTTCACGGGAACCGTCTTTTAGCGTATTTTAAGCTTAAATGAAAAGTATTCATATGAAAATTAAATTGATTTTGAAATTCTGTCATTCTTATAGAAACTGCAATAGTTTCATGGGGGACCATCTTTTAGCGTATTTTAAGTTTAAATGAAAAGTATTCAATGAAAATTAAATTTGATTTTGAAATTCTTTTTTTTTTTTTTTTTCTTTTTTTCTTTTTTTTTTAGATCGGGAACCTAGATTCTTACTAAATTGATCATACGACTTAAATTATTTCTTCAGATACGTTAGCACTTTAAGGTGAAATTTGACTCGCATATGCTTGGGGTATTAAGCGTTTGAATCTGATAAGAAGAGGCTTAATTTCTTTTAATTTCCAAGATATAACGTATAAAATGCCTTAAAAATGGGATGATATATGCTCAGTTACTTCTCACAATTCGGATCATGAAGTGGAACGGAAATAGACGCTATTATTTCGCTAAACTTGGTGAGCAGCTTTTTAACTTTTAGCTTTCAAATTTTTATAGAAACTGCAATAGTTTAAATGAAAAGTAGTAAATGCAATTTAATTTTGATTTTGTAATTCAGTCATTTTTATAGAAACTGCAATAGTTTCACGAGAACCTTCTTTTAGCATATTTTAAGTTTAAACGAAAAGTATTAAATGCAAAATTCATTTTGATTTTGAAATTCAGTCATTTTTAAAGAAACTGCAATACTTTCACGAGAATCATCTTTTAGCGTATTTTAAGTTTAAATGAAAAGTATTCAATGAAAATTAAATTTGATTTTGAAAATCATTTATTTTTATAGAAACTGCAATAGTTTCACGGGAAATCATCCGTACATAGGCTAACCTAACCTACGATTTTGGTATTTCTGTGCAATAATGTGGAATTTGGTAACATGTGTGTATGTTTGTGTGTGTGTCTGTGTGTGTTTGTGTGTGTGTCTGTGTGTGTGTTTGTGTGTGTGTTCCAACTCTTGAATAAGAAAACCTTAAAATTTAGCAAATTGTCAAACGATGTCAAAATGTAACCTCTTAGTTTAACTGAGGTATTGGACCTTTCATCTATGCCGAACAAAAAAAAATAACTAGTTGAAGATGTGTTTAAATTCTTCATCAACATAAAACCAAAAAAATGAAAATTAACAATGTAAATTTGTATTTTGTATGTTTGTGTGTGTGTCTGTGTGTTTGTTTGCGTGTGTGTTCCGACTCTTGCATAAGAAAACCTTAAAATTTAGTAAATTGTCAAACGATGTCAAAATGTAACCTCTTAGTTTAACTGAGGTATTGGACCTTTCATCTATGCCGAACAAAAAAAAACCTAATTTCTGCTCGTTTTGAGTTTGACTCGATTATTTCCTACAAGTTAAGTTAGAATGAAAATCAAGAATTTATGCGCAGTTTTAACTAGCTAAGGCTATATTCGTTAAAGATAGGCCATTTTCTTTGATTTTGAAAATCGTTCATTTTTATAGAAAACTGCAATTAAGTCACGGGAACCGTCTTTTAGAGTATTTTAAGCTTAAATTAAAAGTATTCATGTGAAAGAAAATTAAATCGGGGAGATATAGGTAATTTTTACACACAACTTATGTTACTTTCCGGTCGTTTTGAGTTTGACTCGATTATTTCATACAAGTTAATTTAGAATGAAAATCAAGAATTTATGCGCAGTTTTAACTAGCTAAGGCTATATTTGTTAAAGATGGGCCATTTTCTTTGATTTTGAAAATCGTTCATTTTTATAGAAAACTGCAATAATTTCACGGGGACCGTCTTTTAGCGTATTTTAAGCTTAAATGAAAAGTATTCATATGAAAATTAAATAATAGTTTCACGATAATCATCTTTTAGCGTATTTTAAGTTTAAATGAAAAGTATTCAATGAAAATTAAATTTGATTTTGAAATTCATTCATTTTTATAGAAACTGCAATAGTTTCACGGGAACCATCTTTTAGCGTATTTTAAACTTAAATGAAAAGTATTCAATGAAAATTAAATTGATTTTGAAATTTGTAGCCATGCGTATTTTGTATGTTTGTGTGTTTGTCTGTGTGTGTGTTTGTGTGTATGTTCCGACTCTTGCATAAGAAAACCTTAAAATTTAGTAAATTGTCAAACGATGTCAAAATGTAACCTCTTAGTTTAACTGAGGTATTGGACCTTTCATCTATGCCGAACAAAAAAAACATAATTTCTGCTCGTTTTCAGTTTGACTCGATTATTTCCTATAAGTTAAGTTAGAATGAAAATCAAGAAATTATGCGCAGTTTTAACTAGCTAAGGCTATATCCTAATGAAAAGTATTCATATGAAAATTAAATAATAGTTTCACGAGAATCATCTTTTAGCGTATTTTAAGTTTAAATGAAAAGTATTCAATGAAAATTAAATTTGATTTTGAAATTCATTCATTTTTATAGAAACTGCAATAGTTTCACGGGAACCATCTTTTAGCGTATTTTAAACTTAAATGAAAAGATTTCAATGAAAATTAAATTGATTTTGAAATTCGTAGCCTTTTAATTTTCATGTCTAGATCGGGAACTTAAGATCGATGACCCCACTATATCACTCCTTATGGATATTATGAGGTGTGGAGAACGAGTGGAATATGCAATTTCCACTGTATATTGGGATGTCAACTGACCTCAAGTTAGAAGGAGGCGTGGGCACGTGATCAGAAGAAGAAGAAGAATATGGTGAATAAAATGTCTTTTTGTTCACCATTATACTTGAATAAACTGATTTAGTCGAGGAAATGAAGTCCTACTCCTATAATTTAAGTTAGAATAAAAGAATGAGGTATAATGGTATCGGTTTTACTCGGATCAGTAATAACATTTAAAATGAAAATGCATAATAGGGGTCTAACTCATAGCACTGTGCTTGATGGTCCCAGCTCTTCACGAAACTATACCTCCTTTCAACTGAAGCAATTTGATTTACGAGATGCATATCCTCCTCCATGGTTAGTGGTACAGTATCCCAGATGTCAGTCGTTGTTTTTTAATTCCACTATTCTTATTTTCTTCTGAGGCTTGACATGGTAAAAAATAAAAGCCTGATAAATATTTACTAGCTGGTGTGAGAAAGACAACGCAACGTTTGGGTAATAGCTATAAAATAAATATAAAAAAATAACTGTCGAGGAGGTGACATTCTCCTACCCAACATTATATTGGCTTACACTGAAAATAATTAAACAGAAAAAATAAAAGTCTGATAAATATTTACTAGTTGGTGTGAGAAAGACAACGCACTGTTTGGGTAATAGACATAAAATACATAAAAAAAAAAATCTGTCGATGAGGTATTCCTTAAATGAATCCCAAGCTTCTGAACCTTCATGCCAATGAACCCTCATTTAATTGAACCCCCTTTAGCTATCTGATAAATGGTGCTTACCATAGAAGTTGCAAATAGTGTCACAGCCAGGCAATAATCCTAGCGCGGGGAGGGGGAAGGGTTTTACGAGTTTCTACGAGGAGCATAAATTCTATTATACTTGACCTATTGTATCGGAACACTATCACCTTAATTCTATGTATTTAGATGTAATACCCATTGCCACCGCCAGGAAATAATCCTTGCCCGGGGAGGGGAATTCATGGCGTACATTCATTGTGCAATTCTTATCAAAAAAAAAAACCCTGCCAACTTTTAGAATGTGTTACCTCCAAAATTGACTCCCCCTCCCCCTCTCCTACCCTCCCCTGCCCCTCAGAAATGGGGGGACGAAGGGAACGTTAGATCCTATTTTAAATTGATAATACTTTTCAAACGTTACTTGTGTATTATACAGACCACATCAGAGAGGTAAAGCTAGGTCAAGTCACAATGTCATTCTATCGTTACTTTTCAGACAAAACTTTATTTTCAACTAATTCATCCGGGTTTTTTCACAAGCATTTCGCACTATCCTCGCTCGTAATCGCTAATCACCTTAACCCTTTATTAAGTTATAGGCAATACCGGTTTTTAGAAAAACTAGAATAGTGACATAATTTCACTTTATCGACTCTCAAATTCTATACCCACCAAACCAGACTGTACCCACCAAACCAGATTATACCCACCAAACCAGATTATACCCACCAAACCAGATGGTACCCACCAAACCAGATTGTACCCATTAGAAACCTGTCTGGTACAGGGGCGCACGCAAAATGGTACCTCTTACTCTGCTCACTCCGCGCGTAAAATTGAGACGGGAAAGAGAAAGCAAGACATATAAAAAGAATTTTGTGTAAGAATTATGGCTAATTCCCCCAGCGTATAAATTCCCTTGCCAGGTTCATTCCCTGGAAACTTCTCTCCCCGTGGAAATTTCCACCTTGGAAGAAAATTTGTCCCCCCCCCCCACCCAAAATTGTATACATACATCTCAATAACAAATACTATACGTAAACAAAGGGCAAATTTTATAACTTAAAGAGCTTTCCCCTGTGGCTGTCGAGGGGGGGGGAGGTTATACCCAAAGGCATAGTTTTTGGGCCTTTTAACTATGATGAACAAAATAGCTATCTCAAAATTTTGATCGGACGGTTTTGGGAAAAATAGGGGTTGGAGAGGGGGCACGTTGCCCTTCAATTTTTCGGTCACTGTAAAAGGGCACTAGAACTTTGAATTTCCATTCGAATGATCCCTCTCTCGATATTCTAGGACCACTGGGTCGATACGATCACCCCTGGGGGAAAAACAAAACAAAAAACAAATTAACAGGCATCCGTGATATTTCTTCTGCCCAAAATTACGAAATTCCACATTTTTGTAGAGGGGAGCTTCAAAGATAAACAGTAGGGCTCGCCGACACGCTGAATTTAATGGTGTGATTTTCATTAAGATTACTTGACTTTTACGGGATGTTTTCCTCTTATTTGAAAATCAGGAAAGCTTTCTCAGGCTCGTAAATTGATGGGTAAGACTAAACTTAATGAAATTTATATATTTGAAATCAGTATAAAACGTCAATTGTTTTGATATATATACTGGTTTCAAATTTCCATTTTTTAGAGTTTCGGTTACTATTGAGCCGTTACCACGAACTGTTCGATTGCGGATATGAAAGACTAAACTCAAGATTTTGTTAAAGTAAAACAAAAATGCGTCATTGTAAACGTTTAAATAAAAATTACAGACAGCTCATAGTAGATCTAATGGCATAATGACGCATTGTACCACGTGTTCCATTATGTTTGAAACGGTGTATTGGTACAACATAGGTGGCTGAGTCTTTCAAAAATCAAACTAGCCAAACCTTTATTTTTCTTTACAATTTTTTGAGATTTTAGCGTCCTAAGGCTTATATTTTATTTTTTTTTGCTATCTACTATTACTATTATTACTATAGTAATACTAAAACTACTATTACTACTACCGCTACTAGCACTATCGCTCCTACTACCACTATTGCTACCATTACTAAAGGTACTACTACTCACAACTCATCATAGCACAAAGTTCCCCGAAGTCTGCTTCTCGCTATCAAGCTCTGCTAGGTTTTTTTCTACCAAGCACTAAATAGTCTATTTAGAAGCCAATCCGATGAATTCTGTTCTAAAACCCACCTTAAAATACTTTCCATACTTAGATGTATAAGAAAATGCCAAAATTCAGAATTAATTTTTAACATATAACCAATATTTCAAGTATGTATTTTAGGAGCTCCACAATACAGTTTTGAATAAGAACAACGTGTAGCTAAAGGATATATTGAGAAATTAAACAAATCGAAGTTTGTCCTGCATCAGTGACTTACGTATAACATGTCCCACTGTCGAAACAGAAAATTTGAATTTCCTAAAATTTAAAAACTAAAATTCCTTTAGAGAAAAATAATCTGAAATTTTGCAGATAAAACACATTTGCTATAGCTAATCTTAATTGACATAGAATTATCTGTTTCTTTCTCAATAGCTCCATCATCAGGATTTTAATGACAAATTGGATTTCACAGCCATTTGGATGAGTTATCTTCTTTATTATCGATTAAATATATTTTTGAAGGCACATCATTAAGAACTTTTTGCTCAAATTCTGAGAGAAGGCTTTTACTAATCAAGAAAAAGGCTTGGGGCAAAATGAAAAGAAATTCCTAAGACGTGGGATATGTATTTCATTTGGAGGTCGGATTTCAGCTTTCATTTCAGCTCTTTATAACTAAAAATATCCTTGTTTTTACTACAGTGAAGTAAATGTCGTGAGAGCAATTATTGCTCACAAGATACACAGTAAGGCAGATCTTACACGGTAGAATTTATTTTGATCAAATAAGGGTAGGATCTGGATTGCCACTGGGACTTCACCATTTTCCAAGATTCACTTGCGAGGAATCCCTACGTTTGAAGATTTTTCGAAACTATTTTCAAGTGAAAACCGTTTTAAAGTATAGGTAGACTCTAAATTTTGTTATCCCGTGGGTAAAGAGGAACATGCAACTTGGACATACATCTCCACAACACGGTTTTTAATCATATCCGCAATATCTCCGCAACACGGTCACCCAAGACCGTGGTTCTTCACCCATGGTTTCGAGAGTGAAGAGGAACATGCAACTTGGACATACATCTCCGCAACACGGTTTCTAATGTAGGCTACACCATTTTCAAAAGCGAGCAATTATTGGACCTATGTGCCTGGTTGTGGCTTTCAAGGGGAGAACGAGCGTTCAAAAACCGCTTGGTGAAACATTATGAAAATTGGCTTAATTTACAGAAATCTGCATATAATTACGCTTTTTGCAAAATATTCCCTAGTTGTTTTAAGACGAATACGTTTGAATCCAGTTAAATAAAATTTACGTCATTTAATTTTTTAATCTGAAAATTTTCCGCTCAAGCTATTCTTGAAGGGGTAGAAATCTATTCCCTGACCTCTGAGTGGTGTTGTTAAGACTATTGGATAGTTTATTTAATCAGACTACTATCGGATATCCAGATATCGGATAATCAGATTAGTGTGGATGTTTTAAAGGTTTTGCAAGTTAACTCTACACATTAGAAGCTAAACTTCAAACAAAATTTGTGACTAAGGGTGGTCCAAAATGATGGTTTTGAATTTGGCTGGAATTTAAATGCCAGATTTATTTCAATGCTTATTTTAAGTAAACGCCCCCTCTTTGCCAAAAAACGGCACTTACATTTGTCTCTTTATTTCATTCAATTCTTTTGGTCTTGATCAACATGGTCTGGTCTGGTTCTGGTCTGGTTCATTCAATTCTTTTGGTCTAGATCAACATGTTCTGGTCTGGTTCTGGTCAAGGATGGTCTGGTTCCTGACCTCTTTTGGGCCATGCCCCTCCTAGGCATCTCTTAAATCCTGATGTCACCCTCGTCATACTTAAAGTTTATTACTCAAATTTTTACGTTTGTTCATCTGAAGGAAGCTAAAATGGCTATTAACTTGGTATCTTTTTACGGGTCGTCCTCTCAGGGGCAGATCCAGGAATTTTTTTAGGGGGGGCAAAATAGGTTGATCCGATAAAAAAATTAGGGGGGCACAAAATAGGTTGATCCGATAAACTTGCGTTAGAAGCAAGTTTAATTAGCGCAAACTTGAGTTAATTAAGTAAATTACACTACTTTAGACTCTGCTAGGGGGGCGACACCCTCGACCCCCTGGATCCGCCACTGCGTCCTCTAGGAACATTATATACTAATGATAAATGTTGTCTGAATACAACACCTTTAACACAATGTATGACGTCACTGCAACACAATCATGTGTCTTTCTGCTCTATTAATTAAAACAAAAAATTTCCGAAAAAGAAGTTTTTAAAAGAAAATTAAAGGCCATTTTAAACTTAAGACCAGTGGATACAAATACCTATTAAAATTCCAACTCAAAACGACCAGAAACTACTATTAAAGAATAAATAAAACCAAACGAACAGAAATTAAATAAACAATCATAGCAAAAAAAATACAATAAGTGATAACATAAATGAATAGATAAATCTTAAAGCGAGTAATGCTTAAATTGAATATGCAAATCAAGCTTAAAACGAAAATAAATATTTTGTTATTGAAGCATAAATGAAACCCAAAACAGACAGAAATTAAATAAACAATCAATGCAAACAAACATACAATAGATACTAATGTAAAAGAATAAATAAATCTTAAAACGAGTGAAACTTAAATTGAATATGCAGATCGAAATTAAAACAAATAAAAATCACTACAGACAAGAGTTTGGGTATCGCCTCCTTCTCTCACTGTAAAAGTCTAAAACCTACTGCGTCATTGGCGCTTTACTGAAACCTATATGTGTCTTGAACAGTCTCGGAAAGTTTAAACAAAATCAAATTGAATATTTTATATATAATGATATTAATTGTTGAAAGATCCATCAGTTCAAGATTTTATTTCACTCTAATTATATTTTTATTTTCAATGCTGTAAGAACTGGAAAAGAAGATATTTATAATATAATTCACTTTAAGTGAAGCGGCAATGACGCAGTACACTTTGGGTTTTTACAGTTAAGGAAGGGGGCAGTATCCAAACTTTTCTTTGTAGTGAAACTGTATTCAACTTGAGCAATTGTAGAAAGAACTAAAAAAAATTAAACTGAATATTGGATTTATAATGATATTAATTGCTGAAGGCTTATCAGTTCAAAATTTTATTGTAAATTTAATATTTATTTTCAATATTAAGTACAAAAGAAAATATTTGTAACACAATTCATTTTCAGTAAAGCGTATTTGTTTCAGTAATAGTAATTTCTGGTCGTTTTTTAGTTTGAATTTTAACAGGCATTTGTATATTCTGATCTTAACTTTAAAATGGTCTTTAATTTTCTTTGAAAAATTCTTTATCGGAAAGTTTTTTTTAATTAAATTTTATTTGTTTTTGATTACAAAATGTTCAAAGTTCCAAAAAATTCCTTGTTTCAAAATCAAACTTTTTTTTTCAAAATCAAACGTTTATCAAAGTATCAAAACTGGTATCAAAGTAACAAAATCAAAGCAAAAAAATAGGTTCGTGTTAACCTCGGAGTTTTTATTGTCTGATGTTTGAACTATTTTTAACAAAATGGCTCTCTCAAAATTTTTATCGGACGGGTTTGGGGGAAAACGGCGAGGGGGGAGGAGTAATTGCCCTTCGATCTCTTTTGACTCTTTATAAGTGAACTAGAACTTTTCATTTCCAATCAAATGAGCCCTCTCTGAAGTTTATACGAGCATCTCTTCTAGAAGAAGCATATATTCCCCCAGGGCATAGATTAAAATGCCTGTCCCCGGGTCCTAGGGGGTTGTGTTGATCCCGGAGTTTTCGATAGTATATGTCCATAATATCTGGTGTTTGAACTATTTTTCACAGAATGGTCCACTCAAAATTTTTATCGGATGGGTTTGGGGAAGAAAAAGACGTGGAGGGGTTAGGGCTAGTTGCCCTCTGATATCTTTTGACTCTGAGAAAGCGAACTAGAACTTTTAATTTTCAATCAAATGAGCCCTCTCTGAAGTTTATACGAGCATTACTTTCATAAGAACCCTATAAGGCCCCAGGATATAACTTGCAACGCCTGCCCCCGGGCCCTGGGGAGTTATTTCAACACTGGAGTTTTCGTTATCTGACCTTTGAACTATTTTAAAGAAATGACCATCTCAAAATCTATATTGGATGGGTTTGTGGAAAGGACCCGTGGGGTGGGGCTAGTTGCCCTTCGATCTCTTTTGACTCTTAAAATTGAACTAAAACTTCAAATTTCCATTCAAATGAGCCCTCTCTTAAGTTTATATGAGCATTCCTTCCATAAGAATCATATATACCCCCAGGGCATAAATCGCAAAAGCTTTCCCGGGGCCCTGGGGGGTTGTGTTGACACCGGAGGTTTTGTAATTTGACCTTTGAACTATTTTCAACAAAATGGCTATCTCAAAATTTTTATTGGATGCATTGGGAGGAAAAGGGGCGTGGGGGATATCTGCCTTCTGACCTCTTTTGACTCTTAAAAACTGAAATAGAAATTTCGGTTTTGATAGTTCAAGATGAGCTCTCTCTGAAATAAGCCCTCTCTGAAAATCAGCTCTCCCTGAAGTTTATACGAACATCCCTTCCATAACAGTTATATATGCCCCCGGGAATAACTTACAACGCCTACCCCTGGCCCCAAAGGTTTGCGTCGACCGTGGAGTTATCGTTATATGATCTTTGAACGTAATATTAACCATTTGAAAAATGGTTCTCTCAAAGTTCTTATCGGAGGGTTTTGAGCAAAATAGGGCGTGGAGGGGGGATAGTTGCCCTCTGGTCTCTTTAGAATCTTGGAAAGTGAACTAGAACTTTCACTTTCCAATCAAATTAGCCCTCTCTGAAGTTTATATGAGCATCCCTTTCAAAAGAACCATATATGCCCCCATATCATTACTTCCAACTCCTGCTCCCCCGGGCTCTGGGGGGTTGCATCGACATAGGAGTCATCTTATTTGACCTTTGAACTATTTTTAACGAAATGGCTATCTAAAAATTTTCATCGGATGGGTTTGGAAAATAAGACATGGGGGCAAGTTGCCCTTGGATCTCTCTTGACTCTTAAAAAGTGAACTCGAACTTTCAATTTCCAATCAAATGAACCCTCCCAGAAGTTTATACGAGCATCCCTTTCATAAGGACCATATATTCCCCAGGGAATAACTTATAACGCCTGCCCCCGGCCACTGGGGGCTGTGTTGACAACTGAGTTTTTGTTAGCTGACTTTTGAACTATATTTAACAAGTTGGCTGTCTCAGAATTTTTATCGGATGCATTTGGACAAAAAGAGGCGTGAGGGGGGATAGTTGCCATGCCTTCAGGGATAACTTAGAACACCTGATCCCGTACGTTGGAGGTTTGTATTGACTCCGGAGTTATCCTCATACAACCTTTGAACTATTTTTAACGAAATGGCTATCTCAAAATTTTCATCAGATGGGTTTGGAAAAAAAGGCGTGGGGATGCAAATTGCTCTTGGATCTCTTTTGACTCTCAAAACTGAACTAGAACTGTCAATTTCCAGTTAAATGAACCCTCTCTGAAGTTTTTATTAGCATCGCTTCCATGCGAACCATATATTCCCCTAGGGCATAACTCGCAACGCCTGCCCTGGGGCCCTGGGGGCCCTGGGGGTTTTTGTTGACCCGGGAGTTTTCGTTATATGATCTTTGAAGTATTTTTAAAAATGGCTATCTCTAAGTTTTTATTAGAGGTGTTTGAGGAAAAAGGGCATGGATGGAGGGGGGGGGGGGTAGTTACCCTCCGATCTCTTTTGACTCTTTAAAAGTGAACTAGAACTTTAAAGTTCCAAGCAAATGAGCCCCACTTTGAAGTTTATTCGAGTATCCCTTCCATAAGAACCATACATGCCCCCAGGGCATTAGTTACAACTCCTAACTCCTGGGCCCTTTGGGATTGCATCGACGTAGGAGTTTTCTTATCTGACCTTTGAACTATTTCTAACGAAATGGCTATCTGAAAATTTTTATCGGATGGGCTTGAGGAAAAAAAGGTGTGTGGGGGGCTACTTGCCCTCGGATATCTTTTTACTCTTAAAAAGTGAACTAGAACTTTCAATTTCCAATCAAATGAGCCCTCTCAGAGGTTTATACGAGCATCCCTTTCATAAGAACCATATACACCCCCAGGACAACACTTACAATGCCTAAGTAGAGAGGGGTCATGAGGTCCGAACATGACCACGTGGTTTGTGGTTTTCTCAGTGAGAATGAAAAAACAGGAATTTTCTCACTTGAAAAACCATGAATTTTGTCACATTTATGTCTGTTTTTATGGTTTTTCAAGTGAGAATTTGAAAAACAGGAACTTTCTCACATTTTGTATGTTTTTATGGTTTTTGTCAGTGAGAATTTGAAAAAACAGGAACTTTCTCACATTTGTGTATGTTTTTATGTTTTTTGTCAGTGAGAATTTGAAAAAACAGTAACTTTCTCACATTTTTGTATGTTTTTATGGTTTTGGTCAGTGAGAATTTGAAAAACAGGAACTTTCTCACTGAGAAAACCATAAACCCCATGATGCTGTCACGAGTCAGAACACCTGTGCTGTCGACCTCAATTCACCTATCGTGAATCAATAATTCTCCTTAGAAACAACAAATTAATTTCCCCTTTCTTGACAGATCAATCAATCAATGACATCATCTGTCAGACTTTAAAAATTTTCGCCTAGAAACATTTCTCCAGGAATAGATCCAAATCATTAATGTCTTTGCCTCGGGAACAGTTCTACTGGTCGAACTCCAAAGGATATTAATAACCAAAGGCCATGGAAACAATTAGGCAAGGAACATCTTAGCGATGAATTGTTTTAGCGCGCGAAAAGGTTTCATATTAATTTGAAATGCGTTAGCGCAGAGATGCCAATAACAAAGGAACACGCTGAATTTACGTTTAGGGATTATTTGGGCGAAACCGTTTTAGACAGGTTATGGAACTATTTCGGCGAAACAGATAGAGACATTTTAAAAGAAGATTTTTGAAGAGATTTTAGAAGAGAATTTGAGTGTGGTCGTTATAATACACAAGTTTCATTTGAACAGTGTTGTGAGGTCCTCTAACCCAACCCCAAAGGGTTCCAATCCTCCTACCCCAACCCCGAAGGAAGCCCCCGGTCCTCAAAGCCCCCCAAACTCCCAAAGGCCCTCCACCGGTTCCCCAAAGGCCCACCCAGGCCCCCAAAGGCCATCCCCCGGCCCCAAATGTCCCCCAGGCTCCCAACTGTCCCCCGGACACTCAAAGGCCCCCCAAGCTCCCAAAGGGCCACCGGCGCCCCAAAGGCCCACCCAGACCCCCAAATGCCATCCCCGGGCCCCCCAAAGGCACATCGAGCTCCCAAAGGACCAACGGGGTCCCAAAGGCCCTCCACCGGTCCCCAATTGTCCCCCAGGCACCCAAAGGCCCTCCCGGGACCCCACAAGCCCCCCCCGACCCCCCAATGCCAAACCCCGCCCCCCAAGCCCCACCCCCCGTCCCCCAAGGTCCCCCCGAGCTCCCGTCTTTCGGTGATGTGTGTTGTCTGAAACCTATGATTTGGGATGTGTAGTTTGCTACTTCAGGCTTTTCTGAGCTAAGGTTTCCTAGTATTTCCTAGGTGAATGTTGTCTGAAACCAATAGTTTGGGATGAGTAGTTTGCTATTTCAGGCTTTTATGAGCTAGGTTTCTTAGCCTTTCGTTGATGTGTGTTGAGTGAAACTTATGATTTGGGATATGTAGTTTGTTATTTTTGACTTTTCTGAGTTAGATTTTTTAGTCTTTCATAGGTGAGTGGTGTCTGAAACCTATGATTTGGGATGTGTAGTTTGCTATTTTCGACTTTTCTGAGCTGGATTTCTTAGCCTTTCATAGGTATGCGTTGTCAGAAAATTATGATTTGGGATGTATAGTTTGCTATTTCAGGCTTTTCTGAGCTAAGGGCAATATGGTAGCTGGCCGAAGCCTCCAAAACAAGTGCAATCATCTGTACAAGAATGTAACGCCGCCGGTCCGTCCAACTTCCATCATACAGTGCCTGGGCATTCAACAGCTGCCTCACTTATTCAAGGTCAGGAAGTGGCTCTCCAGCATTCACTACCTGGTCCTTCGGATTCCCAAGTGCAGCCGGAGTATAAACCTGCAAGCATTTTTTCCTCCCCGTCTCTTTCTTCCAATTTTTAGTCTCTTTCACTCCCCATCTCCTCTTATCTCTGTTAGATCGTAACCCCTCCCAACCATTGTTTTAAATTTATCTGCATTTGAGATATACAAATGTATTATTTTACAAAGAAACCAATCTGGTCTCTTATCCCCCCTCCCTCGGATATATTTACATGGCATTTTTGTTAGAGAAATCACCCTGGTTTAATATTTGCTATAGCTTTGATCTCTCATAAACTACTATTTTTAGATAATTTCAATTAATACTCACCATTTGAAACTCAAAATCCCCATATTTTTCACAATTGATTATAAAATAGTTTCAAGAGAAGGAACTGAGTGAGATTATTCACATTTATCTATTTGTCACATATGAATCCCGTAATTTGCGCAAGGATATTTTAAAATAACTTTCAATCTTACAAAGTCTTGCCAATATTTTAGTGATGGAGAGACATTCCTGAATAAGAATTCACGGTTCTCGAATTTAATTGTACTGTTTCCCAGAGAATACGCTTGGAAACAGAGCAGACACGAGATTAAAAATAATCTAGGCTCATTTGGAGTCATAGACAACCTGTACGGGGAGTAGGCGAAACGACTTATGTTGAGTAACAATACGGTTTTTCGGTACATTATGTAAATAACCAGGGCCCGGAATGCGCCGATGGGTCCGGGGCGTGCGGTGGGGACAAGGTTAGGGAAGCGCCGGGGGGATGCGCCACGGGTCAGGGAAGTGCTACAGGGATGCGCCACGGGTCTGGGAAGTGCCACAGGGATGCGCCACGGGCTCGCGCCGCATCGCGGGAAGCGATGCGGGGCCCGAGAAGCGCCACAGGGAGGCGTTGGGGCTCCGAAAAGCGCCGAAAAAAAAAATTTAGGGGGGGGGAGTTAGCACTTTTAACAGTGACAAAATAGAAATGAAAAGATAATTGTTTCTTACTTCAGTGTCTAACCATTTCTCTTCGAAATTTAGCGATTTTAGCTATAACAATTTTCCTAAATTTAGGGGAGGGGGCGTGAATCCATGATTTTTGTTGGGGAGAGGGTTAGCACTTTTAATAGTGACAAAATAGAAATGAAATTTAATTTAAACACTTTTTTTTTTCAGATATAATAATGTTTGGTGTGATTGACACAGAATAAATTGGTCTGAAATATTCCGCAACTGGCATTATATTCGAAGCAGCTTTCTTACTCCTAGACAATCAACGACGTGAAATTCCTTTCTATAAATGGAACATCAGATACAATATGTATAAGTACAAGAAAAACAGATGGAGTCCAACACTAAATCTTATAAATCGAAATGGCTTTTACGCTAAAACCAGACGACCACATAATGAAAATGGCTATGAAATAAAACCTGTACAAGAGGAAATTCAGGAAATATGCAGTTTTTTCGGTGTGCAAGCTGTTTATGTTAAGGGAAACGTGCCAACTGATAAACTCTTACTAGAAAAATGTGATAAAAACATAGCATTATTCAATTTAGAAGACTTCAAATGTGAGAAATACCTGCATTCAGTCCATGACCCAGAAGATGAAGTTAGATATTTCGCTAAATGGATACCGGAAAAGATACCTGACATGGAAAAATGCATCAGATATCCAAAGTCCAAAACTTGCTCCTCCTTATATAAAATGGATTAAGCTTCTTTTTTTTTTAAATATGTCATTATTTTTTTTAAAATGTTTTAAATATGTTTAATAAATAAATATCTTAAGCCTCAACCGTTTTTATTCTTTAGAATAGTCCATCACCATGAAAATTATACTTCCAGATTCAACATGCCAGGGAACACACTTTCAAGTTCAGCATGTTGGAGAACCCTAAATAGTCACCCCTAAAAAGGTAAGTTAACCCTAAAAGGTTAAAGAATTTTTCTGAAATTATCTTAAGACTGATAAGTTTTTATTCTTTAGAATAGTCCATCGCCACGAAAATTATACTTTCAGATTCAACATGCCAGGGAACACACTTTCAAGTTCAGCATGTTGGAGAACCCTAAATAGTCACCCCTAAAAAGGAAAGTTAACTCTAAAAGGTTAAAGAATTTTTCTGAAATTATCTTAAGACTGAGACTTGTTTATTCTTTTGAATAGTCCATCGCCACGAAAATTAGACTTTCAGATTAAACAAGCCAGGGAACACACTTTCAAGTTCAGCATGTTGGAGAACCATAAATAGTCACCCCTAAAAAGGTAACTTAACCCTAAAAGGTTAAAGAATTTTTCTGAAATTATCTTAAGCCTGAGACGTTTTTATTCTTTAGAATAGTCCATCGCCACGAAAATTAGACATTAATATTCAACATGCCAGGGAACACACTTTCAAGTTCAACATGTTGGAGAACCCTAAATAGTCATCCATAAAAAGGTAAGTTAACCCTAAAAGGTTAAAGAATTTTTCTGAAATTACACTTTCAGATCCAGTATGTCAGGGAACACACTTTCAGGTTCAGCATGTAGGAGAACCCTAAATGCTCACCCCTAAAAAGGTAAGTTAACCCTAAATGGTTAAAGAATTTCTCTATTTATGTAGAGTTTCAACTAGCTATGGCTAAGTTTGTTAAAGACAAACTATTTTCTTACGAAAACACACAAAATCAGAAAAAATGTTCAATTTTCCTTTAGTACCTACGCAATTAGGCTTAAATGAATATATTTATGTAGAGGTTTAACTAGCTATGGGTAAGTTTGCTAAAGACAAGCTATTTTCTTGCGAAAACACACAAAATCAGAAAAAAATGTTCAATTTTCATTTAGTACCTACGCAATTAGACTGAAATGAAGATATTTATGCAGAGTTTCAACTAGCTATGGCTAAGTTTGCTAAAGACAAACTATTTTCTTGTGAAACACACACAAAATCAGAAAAAATGTTCAATGTTCCTTTAGTACCTACGCAATTAGACTAAAAATGAAGATATCTATGCAGAGTTTCAACTATCTATGGCTAAGTTTGCTAAAGACATGCTATTTTCTTGTGAAAACACACAAAATCAGAAAAAATGTTCAATGTTCCTTTAGTATCCTCACAATTAGCCTAAAAATGAAGATATTTATGCAGAGTTTCAACTAGCTATGGCTAAGTTTGCTAAAGACAAGCTATTTTCTTGAGAAAACACACAAAATCAGAAAAAATGTTCAATGTTCCTTTAGTACCTAAGCAATTAGTCTAAAAATGAAGTTATTTATGCAGAGTTTCAACTAGCTATGGCTAAGTTTGCTAAAGACAAGCTATTTTCTTGCGAAAACACACAAAATCAGAAAAAAATGTTCAATGTTCCTTTAGTACCTACACAATTAGGCTAAAAGTGAAGATATTTATGCACAGTTTCAACTAGCTATGGCTAAGGTTGCTAAAGACGAGATATTTTCTAGCGAAAACACACAAAATCAGAAAAAATGTTCAATTTTCCTTTCTTACCTACACAATTAGGCTAAAAATGAAGATATTTAAGCAGAGTTTCAACTAGCTATGGCTAAGTTTGCTAAAGACAAGCTATTTTCTTCCGAAAACACACAAAATCAGAAAAAATGTTCAATGTTCCTTCAGTACCCTCACAAATAGGCTAAAAATGAAGATATTTATTCAGAGTTTCAACTAGCTATGGCTAAGTTTGCTAAAGACAAGCTATTTTCTAGTGAAAACACACAAAATCAGAAAACAATGATAAATGTTCCTTTAGTACCTACACAATTAGACTAAAAATGAAGATATTTATGCAGAGTTTCAACTAGCTATGGCTAATTTTAATAAAGACAAGCTATTTTCTTGAGAAAAAACACAAAATCATAAAAAAATGTTCAATGTTCCTTAAGTACCTACGCAATCAGACTGAAATTAAGATATTTATACAGAGTTTCAACTAGCTATGCCTAATTTTGCTAAAGACAAGCTATTTTCTTGTGAAAACACAGAAAATCAGAAAAAATGTTCAATGTTCCTTTCGTACCTACGCAATTAGACTAAAAATGAAGATATATATGCAGAGTTTCAATTATTTATGGCTAAGTTTGCTAAAGACAAGCTATTTTCTTGTGAAAACACAAAATCAGAAAAAATGTTCAATGTTCCTTTAGTACCCTCACAATTAGACTAAAAATGAAGATATTTATGCAGAGTTTCATCTAGCTATGGCTAAGTTTTCTAAAGACAAGCTATTTTCTTGAGAAAACACACAAAATCAGAAAAAATGTTCAATGTTCCTTTAGTACCTACTCAATTAGTCTAAAAATGAAGTTATTTATGCAGAGTTTCAACTAGCTATGGATAAGTTTTCTAAAGACAAGCTATTTTCTTGAGAAAACACACAAACTCATAAAAAATGTTCTATGTTCCCTTAGTACCTACTCAATTAGTCTAAAAATGAAGTTATTTATGCAGAGTTTCAACTAGCTATGGCTAAGCTTGATAAAGACAAGCTATTTTCTTGAGAAAACACACAAAATCAGAAAAATTGTTCAATGTTCCTTTAGAACCTACGAAATTAGACTAAAAATGATGATATTTATGATGAGTTTAAACTAGCTATGGCTAAGTTTGCTAAAGACAAGCTATTTTCTTGAGAAAACACACAACATAAGAAAAAATGTTCAATGTTCCTCTAGTACCCTCACAATTAGACTAAAAATGAAGATATTTATGAAGAGTTTCAACTAGCTATGGCTAAATTTGATAAAGACAAGCTATTTTCTTGTGAAAACACAAAATCAGAAAAAATGTTCAATATTCCTTTAGTACCTACTCAATTAGACTAAAAATGAAGATATTTATGCAGAGTTTCAACTAGCTATGGCTATGTTTGATAAAGACAAGCTATTTTCTTGAGAAAACACACAAAATCAGAAAAAATTTTCAATGATCCCTTAGTACCTACTCACTTAGACTAAAAATGAAGATATTTATACAGAGTTTCAACTAGCTATGGCTAAGTTTGCTAAAGACAAGCTATTTTCTTGCGAAAACACACAAAATCAGAAAAAAAATTCAATGGTCCTATAGTACCTACGCAATTAGACTAAATATGAAGATATTTATGCAGATTTTCAACTAGCTATGGCTAAGTTTGCTAAAGACAAGCTATTTTCTTGCGAAAACACACAAAATCAGAAAAAATGTTCAATGCTCCTTTAGTACCCTCACAATTAGACTAAAAATGAAGATATCTATGCAGAGTTTCAACTATCTATGGCTAAGTTTGCTAAAGACAAGCTATTGTCTTGCGAAAACACACAAAATCAGAAAAAATGTTCAATGTTCCTTTAGTACCCTCACAAATAGTCTAAAAATGAAGATATCTATGCAGAGTTTCAACTATCTATAGCTATGTTTTCTAAAGATAAGCTTTATTCTTGCGAATACACACAAAATCAAAAAAAAATGTTCAATGTTCCTTTAGGACCCTCAAAATTAGTCTAAAAATGAAGTTGTTTATGCCGAGTGTCAAATATCTATGGCTAAGTTTGCTAAAGACAAGCTATTTTCTTGCGAAAACACACAAAATCAGAAAAAATGTTCAATGTTCCTTTGGTACCCTCTCAATTAGACTAAAAATGAAGTTATGTATGCAGAGTTTCAAATATCTATGGCTAAGTTTGCTAAAGACAATCTATTTTCTTGAGAAAACACACAAAAAAAGAAAATTTTTTCATTGTTCATTTAGTACCTACGCAATTATTCTTATTTGATGATATTAATTCATAGTTTCAACTAGCTTTGGCTAATTTTGATAAAGACAAGTTTTTTTCTTGCGGAAAAACATAAAAACAGAAAAAAAAATGTTCAATGTTCATTTAGTAGCCTCACAATTAGGCTGAAATGAAGATATTTATGCAGAGTTTCAACTAGCTATGGCTAAGTTTGCTAAAGACAAGCAATTTTCTTGCGAAAACACACAAAATCAGAAAAAATATTGTTAGGTTAGATTAAGTTAGATTAGGTTAGGTTAGCCTACGTTCGCGCGCATATAGGTTAGGTTAGGTTGGATTAAGTTAGGTTAGGTTAAGTTAGGTTAGGTTAGATTAAGTTAGGTTAGGTTAGGTTAGGATAGGTTAGATTAAGTTAGGTTAGGCTAAGTTAGGTTAGGCTAGGTTAGCCTACATACGCGCGCGTACGTAGGCTAACCTAGCCTAACCTAACTTAGCCTAACCTAACTTAATCTAACCTATCCTAACCTAACTTAACCTAACCTAACTTAATCTAACCTAACCTAACTTAACCTAACCTAACTTAATCCAACCTAACCTAACCTATATGCGCGCGTACGTAGGCTAACCTAACCTAATCTAACTTAACCTAACCTAACAATATTTTTTCTGATTTTGTGTGTTTTCGCAAGAAAATAGCTTGTCTTTAGCAAACTTAGCCATAGCTAGTTGAAACTCTGCATAAATATCTTCATTTCAGCCTAATTGTGAGGGTACTAAAGGAACATTGAACATTTTTTTTTCTGATTTTGTGTGTGTTCGCAAGAAAATAGCTTGTCTTTAGCAAACTTAGCCATAGCTAGTTGAAACTCTGCATAAATATATTAATTTCAGCCTAATTGCGTAGGTACTAAAGGAACATTGAACATTTTTTCTGATTTTGTGTGTTTTCGCAAGAAAATAGCTTGTATTTATCAAAATTAGCCATAGCGATTTGAAACTCTGCATAAACAACTTCATTTTTTGCCTAATTTTGAGAGTCCTACTGGATAAAAGAACAGTTTTTTTTATTTTGTTTGTTTTATCAATAATAAAGTGTATCTGTAGAAAAATAGGCCCTAGATAGTTGAAACTCTGCATAAATATCTTCATTTGTAGTCTAATTGTGAGGGTACTAAAGGAACATTGAACATTTTTTCTGATTTTGTGTGTTTTCGCAAGAAAATAGATCGTATTCAGCAAACTTAGCCCTAGATACTTGAAACTGTTCATAGATATCTTCATTTTTAGTCTAATTGAGAGGGTACTAAAGGAACATTGAACATTTTTTCTGATTTTGTATGTTTTCGCGAGAAAATAGCTTGTCTTCAGCAAACTTAGCCATAGATAGTTGAAACTCTGTATAAATATCTTCATTTTTAGCCTAAGTGAGTAAGGACTAAAGGAGAATTGAACATTTTTTATTATTTTGTGTGTTTTCGCGATAAAATAGCTTTTCTTTAGTAAACTTAGCCATAGCTAGTTGAAACTCTGTATAAATATCTTCATTTTTAGTCTAATTGCGTAAGTACTAAGGGAACATTGAACATTTTTTATGTTTTTGTGTGTTTTCACAAGAAAATAGATTGTCTCTATCAAACAGAGCCATAGCTAGTTGAAACTCTGCATAGATATATTCATTTTTAGACTAATTGCGTAGGTACTAAAGGAACATTTAACATTTTTTCTGATTTTGTGTGTTTTCACAAGAAAATAGCTTGTCTTTAGCAAACTTAGCCATAGATAGTTGAAACTCTGCATAGATATCTTCATTTTTAGTCTAATTGTGAGGGTACTAAAGGAACATTGAAATTTTTTTCTGATTTTGTGTGTTTTCGCAAGAAAATAGCTTGTCTTTAGCAAACTTAGCCATAGCTAGTTGAAACTCTGCATAAATATCTTCATTTTTAGTCTAATTGCGTAGGTACTAAAAGAATATTGAACATTTTTTCTGATTTTGTGTGTTTTCGCAAGAAAATAGCTTGTCTTTAGCAAACTTAGCCATAGCTAGTTGAAACTCTGCATAAATATCTTCATTTTTAGCCTAGTTGCGTAGGTACTAAAGGAACATTGAACATTTTTTTCTGATTTTATGTGTTTTCGGAAGAAAATAGCTTGTCTTTAGAAAAATTATCAATAGCTAGTTTAAACTGTGCATAAATATCTTCATTTTTAGTATAATTGCGTAGGTACTAAAGGAACACAGAACATTTTTTTTGATTTTGTGTGTTTTCGCAAGAAAATAGCTTGTCTTTAGCAAACTTAGACATAGATAGTTGAAACTCTGCATAAATATCTTCATTTTTAGTCTAATTGTGAGGGTACTAAAGGAACATTGAACATTTTTTCTGATTTTGTGTGTTTTCGCAAGAAAATAGCATGTCTTTAGCAAACTTAGCCATAGATAGTTGAAACTCTGCATAGATATCTTCATTTTGAGTCTAATTGCGTAGGTACTAAAGGAACATTGAACATTTTTTCTGATTTTGTGTGTTTTCACAAGAAAATAGCTTGTCTTTAGCAAACTTAGCCATAGCTAGTTGAAACTCTGCATAAATATCTTCATTTCAGTCTAATTGCGTAGGTACTAAAGGAACATTGAACATTTTTTTGATTTTGTGTGTTTTCGCAAGAAAATAGCTTGTCTTTAGCAAACTTAGCCATAGCTAGTTGAAACTCTGCATAAATATCTTCATTTTTAGTCTAATTGGGTAGGTACTAAAGGAACATTGAACATTTTTTTCTGATTTTGTGTGTTTTCACAAGAAAATAGCTTGTCTTTAGCAAACTTAGCAATAGCTAGTTGAAACTCTTCATAAATATCTTCATTTTTAATCTAATTGTGAGGGTACTAAAGGAACATTGAACATTTTTTCTGATTTTGTGTGTTTTCGGAAGAAAATAGCTTGTCTTTAGAAATCTTAGCCATAGATAGTTGAAACTCTGATTATATAACTTCATTATTAGTTTATTTACGTAATTACTAAAGGACCATTTATCATTTTATTCTGTTTTTGTGTGTTTTCTAAAGAAAATATATCGTCTTTATCAAATCTATAAATAGCTATTTGAAACTATGCATAAATAACTTCATTTTTAGTCTAATTGCGTAGGTACTAAAGGAACATTGAACATTTTTTTCTGATTTTGTGTGTTTTCGCAAGAAAATAGCTTGTCTTTAGCAAACTTATCCATAGCTAGTTGAAACTCTGCATAAATAACTTAATTTTTAGCCTAATTGCGTAGGTACTAAAGGAACATTGAACATTTTTTCTGATTTTGTGTGTTTTCGCAAGAAAATAGCTTGTCTTTAGCAAACTTAGCCATAGCTAGTTGAAACTCTGCATAAACATCTACATTTTTAGTCTCATTGAGATAGTAATAAAGGACCAGCGATAAATTTGTCCGATTTTTTGTTTTGTCATAAGAAAAAATAATGTCATTATCAAACTTAGATATATATGGTTTTAAACTCTGCATAAATATCATCAGATTTAGTCTATATGCTTAGGTCAAAAATGACCATCGAACATTTTTTTCTTATTTCGTGTGTTTTCGCAAGAAAATAGATTGTCTTTATCAAACTTAGCCATAGCTAGTTGAAACTCTGCATAAATATCTTCATTTCAGTCTAATTGCGTAGGTACTAAAGGAATATTGAACATTTTTTTCTGTTTTTGTGTGTTTTCGCAAGAAAATAGCTTGTATTTAGCAAACTTAGACATAGCTAGTTAAAATTCTGCATAAATATTTTCATTTAAGACTAATTGCGTAGGTACTAAAGGAAGATTGAACATTTTTTCTGATTTTTTGTGTTTTCGCAAGAAAATAGTTTGTCTTTAGCAAATTTAGTCATAGCTAGTTGAAACTCTACATAAATCGAGAAATTCTTTAACCATTTAGGGTTAACTTACCTTTTTAGGGGTGAGCATTTAGGGTTATCCTACATGATGAACCTGAAAGTGTGTTCCCTGACATACTGGATCTGAAAGTGTAATTTCAGAAAAATTCTTTAACCTTTTAGGGTTAACTTACCTTTTTATGGATGACTATTTAGGGTTCTCTAACATGCTGAACTTGAAAGTGTGTTCCCTGGCATTTTGAATTTGAATGTCTAATTTTCGTGGCGATGTACTATTCTAAAGAATAAAAACGTCTCAGGCTTAAGATAATTTCAGAAAAATTCTTTAACCTTTTAGGGTTAACTTACCTTTTTAGGGTTGACTATTTATGGTTCTCCAACATGCTGAACTTGAAAGTGTGTTCCCTGGCATGTTGAATCTGAAAGTATAATTTTCGTGGTTATGGCATATTCTAAAGAATAAAAACGTCTCAGGCTTAAGATAATTTCAGAAAAATTCTTTAACCTTTTAGAGTTAACTTACCTTTTTAGGGGTGACTATTTAGGGTTCTCGAACATGCTGAACTTGAAAGTGTGTTCCCTGGCATGTTGAATCTGAAAGTCTAATTTTCGTGGCGAAGGACTATTCTAAAGAATAAAAACGTCTCAGGCTTAAGATAGTTTCAGAAAAATTCTTTAACCTTTTAGGGTTAACTTACCTTTTTAGGGGTGACTATTTAGGGTTCTCCAACATGCTGAACTTGAAAGTGTGTTCCCTGGCAGGTTGAATCTGAAAGTATAATTTTCTTGGTGATGGACTATTCTAAAGAATAAAAACGGTTGAGGCTTAAGATATTTATTGCTTAAAAATATTTAAAACATTTGAAAAAAAATAATGACATATTTAAAAAAAAAAGAAGCTTAATCCATTTGATATGAGGAGGAGCAAGTTTAGGACTTTGGATATCTGATGCATTTTTCCATGTCAGGTATCTTTTCCGGTATCCATTTAGCGAAATATCTAACTTCATCTTCTGGGTCATGGACTGAATGCAGGTATTTCTCACATTTGAAGTCTTCTAAATTGAATAATGCTATGTTTTTATCACATTTTTCTAGTAAGAGTTTATCAGTTGGCACGTTTCTCTTAACATAAACAGCTTGCACACCAAAAAAAATGCATATTTCCTGAATTTCCTCTTGTATATGTTTTATTTCATAGCCATTTTCATTATGTGGTCGTATGGTTTTAGCGTAAAAGCCATTTTGATTTATCAAATTTAGTGTTGGACTCCATCTGTTTTTCTCGTACTTATACATATTGTATCTGATGTTCAATTTATAGCAATGAATTTCACGTCGTTGATTGTCTAGGAGTAAGAAAGCTGCTTCGAATATAATGCCAGTTGCGGAATATTTCAGACCAATATATTCTGTGTCAATCACACCAAACATTATTATATCTGAAAAAAAAAGTGTTTAAATTAAATTTCATTTCTATTTTGTCACTATTAAAAGTGCTAACCCCCTCCCCAACAAACATCACGGATTCACGCCCCCTCCCCTAAATTAGGAATATTTTTATAGCTAAAATCGCTAAATTTTGAAGAGACATTGTTTGACACTGAAGTAAGAACCACTTCTCATTTCTTTTCTCTTTTGCCACTATTAGAAGTGCTAACTCCCCCCCCCTAAATTTTTTTTTTCGGCGCTTTTCGGAGCCACAGCGCATTCCTGTGGCGCTTCTCGGGCCCCGCATCGCTTCCCGCGGTGATTTTCGGGCCCTTGGCGCATCTCAGTGGCACGTCACTGATCCGTGGTGCATCCCCGTAGTGCGTCCCTAACCCGTGAGGCATCCCCCCGGCGCTTCCCTACACTGGTCCCCACAGTCCTCCCGGGCCCCATTGGTACCTTACGGGTTCTGGGTAGTTAACTAAAGTAACATAAAAATGGAATTGTTGGTAGCCGCATTCGTTTAGCCAACACCCCGGACAGGGTGTCTATGACTCCAAATGAGCCTAGATTATTTTTAAGCTCGTGTCTGCTCTGTTTCCAAGCGTATTCTCTGGGAAACAGTACAATTCAATTCGAGAACCGTTAATTCTTATTCAGGAATGTCTCTCCATCACTAAAATATTGGCAAGACTTTGTAAGATTGAAAATTATTTTGAAATATCCTTGCTCAGATTACGGGGTTCATATGTGACAAATAGATAAATGTGAATGATCTCACTCAGTTCCTTCTCTTGAAACTATATGATAATCAAATGTGAAAAATATGGGGATTTTGAGTTTCAAAGGCAGTGAGCATTAATAGAAATTACCTAAAAATATTCGCTTATGATATATCGAAGCGATAGCAAAGATTAGAAAAGAGCGGTTTCTTTGCAAAAAATTACATTTAGATATCTCCGAGGGAGGGGGGAGCAGAGAAAAGAGTGGTTTCATTGTAAAAAATTATATTTAGATATCTCCGAGGGAGATAAATTTAAAACATTGGTTGGGGGGGGGTTAATATCTCACAGAGATAAGTTTATATTGGGATTGAAAAGGACTAAAAATTGTAAGAAATAGAAAGGTAGGAAAAAATGCTTACGGGTTTATATCCCGGCTGCACTTGGGCATCCGAAGGACCAGGTAGTGCATGCTGGAGGGCCACTTCCTGACCTTGCATAAGTGGGGCAGCTCTTGAATGCCCAGGCACTGTATGATGGAAGTTGGACGGACCGGCGGCGTTACATTCTTGTACAGATGATTGCACTTGTTTTGGAGGCTTCGGCCAGCTACCATATTGCCCTTAGCACAGAAAAGCCTGAAACAGCAAACTATACATCCCAAATCATAATTTTCTGACAACGCATACGTATGAAAGGCTAAGAAATCCAGCTCAGAAAAGTCGAAAATAGCAAACTACATATCCCAAATCATAGGTTTCAGACACCACTCACCTATGAAAGACTAAGAAATCTAACTCAGAAAAGTCAAAAATAACAAACTACATATCCCAAATCATAAGTTTCACTCAACACACATCAACGAAAGGCTAAGAAACCTAGCTCATAAAAGCCTGAAATAGCAAACTACTCATCCCAAACTATTGGTTTCAGACAACATTCACCTAGGAAATACTAGGAAACCTTAGCTCAGAAAAGCCTGAAGTAGCAAACTACACATCCCAAATCATAGGTTTCAGACAACACACATCACCGAAAGACGGGAGCTCGGGGGGACCTTTGGGGACCGGGGGATGGGCTTGGGGGTCCGGGGCGGGCTTGTGGGGGGCTGGGTGGGCCTTGGGGGTGCCGGGAGGGCCTTTGGGTGCCTGGGGGATATTTGGGGACCGGTGGAGGGCCTTTGGGACCCCGTTGGTCCTTTGGGAGCTCGATGTGCCTTTGGGGGGCCCGGGGATGGCATTTGGGGGTCTGGGTGGGCCTTTGGGGCGCCGGTGGCCCTTTGGGAGCTTGGGGGGCCTTTGAGTGTCCGGGGGGACAGTTGGGAGCCTGGGGGACATTTGGGGCCTGGGGATGGCCTTTGGGGGTCTGGGTGGGCCTTTGGGGGACCGGTGGAGGGCCTTTGGGAGTTTGGGGGGCTTTGAGGACCGGGGGCTTCCTTCGGGGTTGGGGTAGGAGGATTGGAACCCTTTGGGGTTGGGTTAGAGGACCTCACAACACTGTTCAAATGAAACTTGTGTATTATAACGACCACACTCAAATTCTCTTCTAAAATCTCTTCAAAAATCTTCTTTTAAAATGTCTCTCTCTGTTTCGCCGAAATAGTTCCATAACCTGTCTAAAACGGTTTCGCCCAAATAATCCCTAAACGTAAATTCAGCGTGTTCCTTTGTTATTGGCATCTCTGCGCTAACGCATTTCAAATTAATATGAAACCTTTTCGCGCGCTAAAACAATTCATCGCTAAGATGTTTCTTGCCTAATTGTTTCCATGGCCTTTGGTTATTAATATCCTTTGGAGTTCGACCAGTAGAACTGTTCCCGAGGCAAAGACATTAATGATTTGGATCTATTCCTGGAGAAATGTTTCTAGGCGAAAATTTTTAAAGTCTGACAGATGATGTCATTGATTGATTGATCTGTCAAGAAAGGGGAAATTAATTTGTTGTTTCTAAGGAGAATTATTGATTCACGATAGGTGAATTGAGGTCGACAGCACAGGTGTTCTGACTCGTGACAGCACCATGTGGTTTATGGTTTTCTCAGTGAGAAAGTTCATGTTTTTTCAAATTCTCACTTACAAAAACCATAAAAACATAAAAAAATGTGAGAAAGTTCCTGTTTTTTCAAATTCTCACTGACAAAAAACATAAAAACATTCAATAATGTGAGAAAGTTTCTGTTTTTTCAAATTCTCACTGACAAAAACCATAAAAACATACAAAAATGTGAGAAAGTTCCTGTTTTTCAAATTATCACTTGAAAAACCATAAAAACAGACATAAATGTGACAAAATTCATGGTTTTTCAAGTGAGAAAATTCCTGTTTTTTCATTCTCACTGAGAAAACCATAAACCACGTGGTCATGTTCGGACCTCATGACCCCTCTCTACTTGCCTACCCCCGGGCCCTGGGGGGTTGTGTCGACACAAAATTTTTTGTTATCTAATTTGTGAACTATTTTAAAAAAATGACTATCTCAAAATTTTTATCGGATGGGTTTGGGGAATAAGGGCTTTTAGGGGGAGAGAGGCTAGTTGCCCTCCGATCTCTTGACTCTTAAAAAATGAAGTGGAATTTTCAGTTTCCGATCAAATGAGCCCTCTATGAAGTTTATACGAGCATCTTATATAATTTCGGAGACCACACTGCCTTTCCATGACTATAAATGAAATTTCAAATAGGGATAAAATCCTTTTAATAGACAGTAATGATGATAACAGTTATAGAAATTCACAAAAATACCAGACAATTCGGTCACATATGCAGTGACCGTCATCAGTAGTAAAACTCAGTTTAACTACTGATGACAATCACTGCATATATGACCGAAAAATCTGGTATTTTTGTGAATTTCTATTACTGTTATCATCATCACTGTCTATTAAAAGGATTTTATCCCTATTTGAACTTTTATTTATCGATACGAGCATTCCTTTCATAAGAACCATACATGCCCTCAGGGATAACTTAGAACACCTTCTCCCGGGCCCTGGAGGTTTTTATTGACACCGGAGTTATCCTCATACAACCTTTGAACTATTTTTAACAAAATGGCTATCTCAAAATTTCATCGGACGGGTTTGGAAACAAAGACATGGGGGGGGGGGGGCAAGTTGCCCTTGGATCTCTTTTGACTCTTAAAAAATGACTAGAACTTTCAATTTCCGATCGAATGAACCCTCTCTGAAGTTTATACGAGCATCACTTTCACAAGAACCATGTATACCCCAGGGAATAACTTATAAAGCCTGCCCCCCGGTCCCGGGGTTTGTGTCGACACCTGAGTTTTTGTTATCTGACTTTTGAACTATGTTTAACAAAATGGATATCTCAAAATTTTTATTGGATGCACTTGGGGAAAAAGGGGCGGGGGGGGGGGGCTAGTTGTTATGCCTTCAGGGATAACTTAGAACACCTGCTCCCGGGCCCTGGAGGTTTTTATTGACACCAAAGTTATCCATATACAACCTTTGAACTATTTTTAACAAAAAGGCTATCTCAAAATTTTCATCAGATGGGTTTGGAAAAAAAGGTGTGGGGGCAAGTTTCCCTTGAATCTCTTTTGACTCTCAGAACTGAACTAGAGCTTTCAGTTTCCAATCAAATGAGCTCTCTCTGAAGTTTTTATTAGTATCTCCCATGCAAACCATATATTCCCCCGGGGCATAACTCACAATGCCTGCCCTCGGGCCCTGGGGGGTTGTGTCGACCCCGGAGTTCTCATTATATGGTCTTTGAACTATTTTTAAAAATGGCTATCTCAAACTTCTAATTGAATGGATTTGAGGATAAAGGGTGTGCAGAGGGGGGGGGGGCTAGTTACCCTCCGATCTCTTTTGACTCTTTAAAGTGAACAAGATCTTTAAATTTCCAAGCAAATGAACCCTCTTTGAAAATTATACGACCATTCCTTCCATAAGAACCATATATGCCCCTAGGATAAATCTTACAACCCTACTGTAGAGGTTTCAAGCTCCCATCTACAAAAATGTGGAATTTTGCATTTTTTGCCAGAAGAAAGATCACGGGTGCGTGTTTATTTGTTTTTTATTCCAGGCGTGATCGTATCGAGCCAGTTGTCCTAGAAAATCGTGGGAGGGCTCATTGGAATGGAAATTGCAAGTTCTAGTGCCCTCTTTAAGTGACCAAAAAAATGGAGGGCAACTAGGCCCCCTCCAACGCTCATTTTTTTCCCAAAGTCACCTGATCAAAATTTTGAGATAGCCATTTTGTTCAGCATGTTCGAAAATATTATAAGTATGTCTTTTAGGATGACTTAAACCCCGAAGTTCCCGGGGGAGGGCTGAAAGTTATGAACTTTACCCAATGTTAACATATAGTATTGGTTATTTGGAAGTATACAGACGTTTTCAGGGGAGATTTTTCCTGGTAGTGTGGGGGGGGGGGGTCGTGGGTTATGTTGGAGGATCTTTCCATGAAGGAAGTTTTCATGGGGGAAGGGAAATTGCCATGAAGGGAACGCCGGACTTCCCAGCATTATTTAAAAAAAGATCAGAAATTTAATATAAAAAAAAGTATTTCAACTGCAACAGCAGCAACATCGAAACTTTAAACGAACAGAAAATATTACATATATAATAGGGTTCACCCCGTAGTCAATGCCTCGCTCTTTAAGCCAAAGATTTTTAAGTACTTTCATTAGAGCTATTTATTCTAATTAACGGCCTTTGTGATTAAGCGGTCAGTTTTAAAGAATTAGAACAAAATTCGAACTTTCGCTTAAAGAGCAAGGTATTGACTAGGGGGCGAACACCCTAAACGTATTAAAAATATATTAATATAGAAGTTCGTTACGTAAGTTAATTCGTAAGTTACGTATATTTATTACTAATAAAAACGTTCGTAAATAAAATTAAACAAGTTTCGAGAAAGCCATTTAACTAAATAAAAGTAAATTAATATGAAAATTTTGTTTTAATTATTCATGCACGGTGAGCCAAGATCAAAACCTGCATTTATTCAAAAACGGTCAAAAATTAAATAAAAAAACATGTTTTTCAAACTGAAAGTAAGGAGCGACATTAAAACTTAAACGAACAGAAATTATTCCGTATATGAAAGGGACTGTCCCCTCCTCAACGCCTCGCTCTTTACGCTAAAGTTTGACTCTGTCTCACAACTCTATTTTTTAAACCAATAAAAAACTAGAGGCAACTAATAGAAAGTGAATATATATGCTTAGGAATGACTGTAACTAAAAATCACTTACCATTTAATACATGCACATTAACACTAGAGACATCTGCATTTGATGGACTGCATGAATACTTCCCAGTGTCAGAAACACGGGCCTTCTGAATTAGAAGTGAACTGGTAGTAATAGGACCCTTTTCTGTTAGGATACTTATTCCTCCTCTTGGCGAATCTAAACTTAAGACCTGAAAAAGATATCTTTATGTACCCGTTTCCTCTTAGTGTCCAGAAGAAAGTTAGTATTGTCATAAGCCTTAATGGTACTTGAAAAAAGACTTCGTTCAAATAAAACTTTCTACAATAAGGATGCTGGCTTTTCTCCGAGATAATCTTTTGTAAAGATGAAGCTCCATTTAACAAAGGCTGATTAACAAAGGCTGATGTCTGGCATTAGTGACTTATTAAAGGTCAAGTAAGATCTCGAGGAAGAAAGAAAATAACTCATAAGAGGATTGGTGTTTAGCTAAATTTTACATTAACTAAACTAAAACTTAACAAAAATAACTAAAATTAACTAAGTATAAATAAAATGAACAATTAATTTAAATTCATATGTAATAAATAATAATAATGTAATAAACAATAATAATAAAAATGATTACAAAAATAATATAAACAATGATATACAATAATAATATATCAATAATATAGTAACAATAAAAAAATTGTCATGTAGCATTAATAGATGTTGAATAATAATAAATCAATAATAATATAATAAATAATGAATAAATAAATATTAATTTCATTATAACTAAATAAAAATTAACTAAACTAAAAATTAAGTTACATTATTATAGGATTGTTGCCTAGTAATACTTTTTTGGCTCTTTTGAGAGACCTGGGCCTCCAGTAAAAGCGTACATAACCAAAACGCTGATACATAAAGCCGAGAAGCGGTTGTATTATTTATGGTTAGATAATAATAATAAACACAGAAGTGGTTGAGATGATTGACATCAAACTAAGATACAGCCAGAATTTACGTAGGTAAAAGAGTAGCGAAAGGGTAGTTAGGGGTAGCAGCCATCACCTTTGAAAGCCACAAACCGATTGCTAATTACCAAATTGTTTTAGCATCAGTAAGTAATCGGTGCTTTTTCTGATAAAAAGACGTTTCTTGTTAAATATCCCATTTTTTAAAACTTTTTTTTGTGTTTTCTCCATTCCTCCATACTGGGGGGGGGAGGACTAATCAGAAGAAATTAAATAAATCGAATAAAGATAATCATAGAGAATATAAAACAAATTATTCAGGTTCATACCGCTTCAAACAAAAAGAAAAATAATTTATTTTTAACCTACTATACAGGAAATGAAGTGGAGTAAGATAAGAAAAGAGAGAAAAAAACCACACAAAAATACATTTAACATCAACACAAATAAATAAATATTACACTCAATGCACTATGGCTACCCGGATAAGAGTGTGGTTAACACCCAAGGTAGCATAAATATTCTCTTGAAGACGGCTACTTTGCCTGACAAAACAACTCAGAGTATCTGGAGCACTAAAAAATCGCATAATCTTTCTATTAAAACCTTTAAGTTTTATAATCTTTCTAATAAAACCGCATAAGTTTTATTGTATCTGCGAGGCAGATACAATAAAACTTGCAATATCGGATATACATAATTCTAATTTCACTAATATCCCCTGGTCAAAGCAGGATGTGAAGGCCAGTTGGGAACAAAACCGCATGATCACAAAAACTCGAGTACAATTTAGCCAGTGCTTTTCTGTTATATCTTTCCCTGTTGGGGATAATTTTCGCTTAACCCAGTTTCAGCTTCTCTTTAATATCACTCAATGCCCGGAAACGATATAACTTTAGCGATTTGCAAATATTTATCCCAAGCCATCGGAAAGATTCGACACATTTTACAGAAAATAAACCGCAATCAAGCGGCGTTGCTGAAGATTTTGAATTGAACACTAAATGAAACCAATTTTGCTTAAGAGAAGTCAACAATTAAAAGGTACTTGAGGCTAAATTAGTCTTCTAAGTTTTTTGGTCGGATATTTTTATGAACCCGTTTTATCTTTTATCAAAACTCAAACATTTTTCTTTTGTCTTTTATGTTTAATGAGATACTTTTGTAGCCGCAAATTCCTTAGTCAGGCGTAAGCTACTCGAGGGCATACCATAATATTTTAATTTGGGGTCAGGTCCATAGTATTTTTTAATAGATTTAATTATTGAAATATTTCCTTATAATTAAATTCTCTGGCTTTCAGATTAATCATACACTGACCACCATATTTTTTTTACCTAAGAAAGTTTCCTTTTACAAGTTTTACGCATCAAATACGCAATTAATGCACAGTCATTCACCAATTCAAAAACATAATTAGGTTTTTATTTACACTTGCTGCATTTTTAAAATTTATTCCAGCTTTTTTCAGATTTCAAATTTTGAAGGCACAAAATTCAAACGAAAACACGCAAAAAATGTAGGTGATATCGAGTCATGAAAAAAAAGTCTATTCGTAAATTTTAGTTATGTTCTAAACTTAAATATAAAATTTATAAGCTCTGATTATGTTCCAAAGTTATTTTTCAGGCACAGACTATCAGACACTATGCCAGCTGACAAATCCAAATAGTTTAAAAGCTTTCATCTGAGCTTTTTTTTAGTAGCAGTTCATGAATTTTCATCTATGCTCCAAGATAGAAATTGACATTGTTTCGTCAGTCAAACATAATATTTTTACCATGATATTAATTAATATTTCCCTTAACCTGGCACCATATATGTCGTTGTAGTTGGGTGGATCCTTATGCTTGAACAGTTCAGTGACTATTCTTACGATATTATTCTATATATTTTTTCATATTGAATTTGACAATCATTGGCTTTATTTCATCTGTTGGATACAAGATCCAACGATAAACTATTTGTCGACAGTAGGTGGAGGCCTCTTATTTCTGCTATATATTAAGCAGATGGATTATGAAAGTTACTCAGGGGGATGGGAAGGGGAGGGTATAATAGAGGTGATTGTAAACCACAGGGTTAGTATTCTCGAACGTGTAGATTATGATGGTCCTTTTTCATGCTTCCTAGCTTTTCCACACCGGTAATGGCCCGAATAAGTGCAATTTCTGAGATCACATGGCACTTGACGGCACAAAATGTCTTATGGCACTTCCAATACGCCCACTACACCACTGTTCCAATACGCCACTAGTGGTGAAGACGATAAAGAAGACAGTGCTTGCCATGCAAAAATGCATTTTCTGCAAAAGCCAAAAGTTATGTTCATGGTGGGGACTGCAATTCTTCTGTATAGCATTTATGACCATGATGATTCCAATATTATGGTTGTCATTTCCATCCGATGTGGTTTTGGACCATAGTGATTGAATGGTATACTTGTCACTTCCATCTAATTTGGTTTTCAAGGGATTTGTAACTGTTTTCGAAACTTCCATAATTCATATTCGCAATATAGTTTTACTACTAAGATTAACCAACATATTTAAGTTGCAAATTAACTTCAAATGTCAGCTTGTAATCGCTAGACAGTTTTATTCAAACGTGTTTTCAAACTTGTGATTACTACGGGCTTTTGTTGACTCTTTGCTTGGTTTTAGCTGTCACTGTAACCATGAACTCTTCCAACGAGAATCAAAACTTCTAACTTGTAGTGTTCGACAAAATTGCCTGTAAAACTCTTAAGTTTGTTTTGATTGCTAATTTCTGTATCAAACAGTTCGTGGTAAAGAACTGCAAGTACGGAGCGACCCGGTTCAATAGTAACCGAAACTCTAAAAAAATGAGATTTTGATACCAATAGATACATCAAAAGAATTAGATTTCAATGATGATTTCAAATATATAAGCTTCATCAAGCTTAGTCCTATGCATCAAAAGTTATGCGCCTGAGAAAATTTGGCTGATTTTCGAAAAAAGAGGAAAATACATCCTAAGAACAATAAGACCTTAATGAAAATCGCAATATCAGACTCACCGTATCAGAGAACCCTACTGTAGAGGTTTCAAGCTCCTGTCTGCAAAAATGTGGAATTTTGTATTTTTTGCCAGGAGAAAGATCACGGATGCGTGTTTATTTGTTTTTTCCCCCAGGGGTGATCGTATCGCCCCAGTTGTCCTAGAATGTCTTAAGAAGGCTCATTGGAACGGAAATTAAAAGTTCTAGTGCCCTTTTTAAGTGACCAAAAAAAATGGAGGGCCCCTAGGCCCCATTCCACGCTCATTTTTTTTTTTAAAGTCACCCGATCAGAATTTTGAGATAGCCTTTTGTTTATAATGGTCGAAAATATGATAGCTATGTCTTTTAGGATGACTTAATCCCCCAAAGTCCCCGGGGGGAGGGCTGAAAGTTATGAACTTTACCCAATGTTAACATATAATATTGGTTATTGGGAAGTATACAGATGTTTTCAGGGAGGATTTTATCTGGTATTGGGGGTATGTGTTGGAGGATCCTTACATGGAGGAAGTTTTCATGTGGGGAAGGACATTGCTATGAAGGGGGCACCGTTTTTCGACTGTTTTTCAACTGAGAGTAAGGAGCAACATCAAAACTTAAAACGAACAGAAAATATTACATATATGATTGGGTTTGCGCCCTAGTCAATACCTCGTTCTTTAAGCCAAAAAGTTTTTAGTATTTTCATAAAAGCTATTTATTCTAATTAACGGCCTTTGTGATTAAGGGGTCATTTTTAAAGGATTGGAACAAAATTTGAAATTTAGCGTAAAGAGTGAGGTATTGACTAGGGGGAAAACCCCCTAATATACGTATTCAAAATATATGAATATAGAAGTTCGTTACATCAGTTAATTCGTAAGTTATGTATATTTATTACTAATAAAAACTTTCGTAAATAAAATTAAACAACGAAAATTAAACAATTAAATTCGAGAAAGCCATTTAACCAAATAAAAGTAAAATTAATATGCAAATTTGTTGTTGATTATTTACGTACTGTGAGCCAAAATCAAAACCTGCACTAATTCAAAAACGTTCAAAAATTAAATAAAAAAAACAAGCTTTTTTAACTGAAAGTAAGGAGCGGCGTTAAAACTTAAAACGAACAGAAATTATTCCGTATATAAAAGGGACTGCCCCTCCTCAACGCCTCGCTCTTTACGCTAAAGTGTTTTATTGTTAAAAAAACAGAATTGTAAGAAAGTCAAACTTTAGCGTAAAGAGCGAGGCGTTGAGGAGGGGACAGTCCCTTTCATATACGGAATAATTTCTGTTCGTTTTAAGTTTTAACGTTGCTCCTTACCTTCAGTTAAAAAAGCTTGTTTTTTTTATTTAATTTTATCTAGGGCGCACCGTTTCTGCTGCAGATAGAGCCTATTCCTGACTGAACTCATACGAAGAAACATCCTGAACTGTTTTAAAGACTTAAGTCGGAAGCTGCAGATCAAACCTATTTCTCTGTCAGCGTTGAATTGGACTGTAGATTTATGGCAAAGTGTACCATTGAAGGTTTGTTTGTGGTAATAGAAAAGGTTTGCTCGTGGCGATAGAGATTTCTCCTATAGCGCCACTTGGAGATCAGATTCCTTTGGGAGCATTTACCTTGGAGACTGGCGAACTAGTTACCTATTATCGGACTAGACTCAGACATACAAGAGAAACAAATACATATAAAAAGACAATAGATTTATTAAACTTACATGCTTAGTTGTACAGCAATGGGTCACTTCAAAGACAATAATAATGGTGACCAAAATAATTTCGTACTAAACGTTTCAGATCTCACTTCATATTGAAATTAAAAACACATTTTCCCTACTCCCAAACGCAGTTCTTTCGTCCTGCGCTCTAGGGACTGCCTGCCATTGGCTCCCGGGCCCCAAGGACGCGAACCCTCGTCCAATAATACGTCTTAAATATTTTTGATGATTTAGGCGTTCGCACGGTTCTTATCGTTTAGACGTCCTTAAAAATATTGTGCGTAGCACTTTTCTTATTGCTCACTGTCTTAGCGAAATCCAAAGACTGCAATTTCTTTTCTTTGCTGATTACGGACTTTTTCCTTTTTGAAACTAGATTTAGCTTAATTATAGAGTCCGAATTAAAGAAGGAACTTTATTTTGGTATTTCAAGTATATCGTGTTTTACTCCCGGTACAAAAGGAATGGTATATATATATATATATATATATATATATATATATATATATATATATATATATATATATATATATATATATATATATATATATATATATATATATATATATATATATATATATATATATATATATATATATATATATATATATATATATATATATATATATATATATATATATATATATATATATTTATATTTTTTTTTTTTTTTTATATATATATATATATATATATATATATATATATATATATATATATATATATATATATATATATATATATATATATATATATATATATATATATATATATATATATATATATATATATATATATATATATATATATATATATACCAGGAGCCCGGCCTCTTCGCCGCCAGGCCCCGGCACGCGGCAGGCTTCTATATATGGATTCTCAATGTCGCTTGTCTTCTAGCCGCAGACAATCTGAGAGAAATTGCTTTCTTTTCATACTGAAGTCTTTTCAAAGATATTTGATTATTAAAGCAAGTCCGATTTCTAAAAACGAAATCTACTAAGCTTAAACTATGGTTTACTTTCTTATGGTTTTTGAATTGTTGGAATCCCTTGTTAAAATGTATACAAATATTTTTGCAACTACCAGTTTTTTTTATCTTTACGCAATTTAATGTCTTTTCATGCTGCGTCTGTTCAAAGATATTTGATTATTGAAGCTAATCCGATTTCTAACAACGATATTAACTAAGATTCAAACTTTTGGTTTTTTTTAGGGTTTTTGAATTGTTTTAATCCTTTTTCAAAATAGAGAGTCATCATTTATAATAATTGCAAATTTTCGTTTGTTGGGCCTTCCTTCTGACATTATGTAACTGGTTGCGTTCAAAAAAGTTTTCTTTTTTAAAGTTTCTGAATTGTTGTTATCCCTTGTTGAAATATATACAAATATTTTTGCAAATTACCGGTTTTTTGCTCTTTCCACAATTAAATTAAAAATTCTAGTTCCCTTTTTAATAGTCAAAAGCAATTACACGACAGTCAGGCTCCCTCTCACGCCCTACTCTTCGCCAAAGACGTCAATATTTTGAGATAGTTATTTCGTTCAGCTATGTTGAAAGGTCCAGTAACAATGTCTTTTGGGATAATATGACGCCCATAGCCCATGGGAAAAGGTCTGTAAATTAAGAAATTTCCCATTGTTTATGCAAAGTATTATTAATTGGAAAGTATACAGATATTTGTTTTTTGAGGGGGGGGTATGTTTTATGCTGGGGAAATTTTTCACATGAAGAAATTTTCGTGGGGAAGGAAATTTCAGTGGGGGCAGGGGTGAACGTTTTAGAGGAAAGTTTGCACGGACGGAATTTGCCAAAACTCCTATACGTAATTCTTTTCATCAGTCTTACTTAGTCTCGATTTATCATGTGGAGAACTTAAGGGTAATTGCCCAGGGGAAATTTTCACTCGATTGGAATTGTCTTGAGGATTTTCTATGGGAAAATTCTCCCGGTAGAGAAATTCTCCGTGTGGTAATTTTCTGAGGGAGCAACTTTCACTGGGGAGGGGGGGGGGTCCAGGAAAAATTTCCCACGGAGGAGGAATCTCCTGCATTTAGTCAAAAATAATTATAAATTCAAATCTTTTTTCAAATGAAAGTGCGCTAAGAAGAATTTTTAAAGCGGAATTGTCCGCAAGAACTTTTCCGGGGGATATTTTTTTTTAACGAGAATAGAATAGTCTGGCGGGACATTTCCTGGCTGGAGATTTTTCTCGGAAGGGACTTTCAATGGATTTTTCAAAATCCATTGAGGAATTTTCAAAAAAAGTAAAGAATTCCATTAAACCAAAACTGAACAAAAATAGAATCAAATAATCTACCAAGCATACAACCACTACACATAACTATCAATAAATAAATAAAACTCAAAACGAACAGAAATTAAAGCATTTAACAGAGTAAAGTTCGGAAAAAACAGAAATTAATATGAGGTGGGTTCTAAGCCCCTATGCTATCTAAAATCCAGAATGTAATTTGTATTTTATTGAAAAAAATTCATTTGAATTTACTGAAAAAAATGTGTATCGTCAGTTTAATACATATGCTGATATTTATTCCTTAAAATCTTAATAAATTTTTGATTTCTTAAAGTTATAAAAATTAAAATATTTAAAAGATTTGTTGGAATAAATGGAACAAAATAAATGTTGGAATAAATGGAACATCAATTGTTGGATATTTTCTAGCCTGTAAAATTCAGTCGGCATCAAAAACAGGAAACACAGACACAGCTAATCGTGCAAGCCGAGATACAAAAGTCACCCCATCCTTAACTTTTGGTAAGTTTCCACAACCTATACGTGTTCACAATTTTAATCTACAAATGTCTTTGCAGACACTTACATAAATTATTATTCACAACTGTGGTAGTCTAGAAACTGAAAGGATTCCAAAGGAATTTTCAAAGAGAAACATTCATTGAAGCTTTTCTTTTGTGTGGCAATATTGTCGTAGAAATGTTTATTACTGTGGGCTGTGGCACAGCGCTGCATAAATAATTATTTTGAATCTGATTATTTGCTGTAAAGAATTTCCAGCTTCAACCCCTTTACCATTTGAGATCCTCCAACCCCTGACTAATATGAGTTACAACCAAGCATTTGCTTATAGAACCAAAATATCTGAACTTGAGATTCAGTCAGGAAAAAAAAGTATAATTCGCAAGCACAGGTGACAACTTACCTTATCTCTGATTTAGGGTGTGTTTTAACCACTTAAAAAAACGATTGTTGAAAATTTTGACCAACAAACGTGCTTGCATGTGCTTAAACAGTGTTTCACAATTATGGAAAGAAACTGAAAGGCTGCTCCAGCCAAAATCCTTCTATTGAATTGTTTTTTAGATTGTTGCTGCAGAAAGTTTTATAACTGTGGCTTGGTGTCTCAGTTCTAGTAGTTTTGAGTCTGCAAGGCAGCTGTAAATATTTTTTACACCCAACCATTCTACTGAACCTTTTTTTTGTGCCAAAAATGACCGCATTTAATGGCCGCAAATTACTGAGAAAATTTTGGCGCAGTACCACATTTATTTTAGTTGGGATATGTTTGAGTTTGAAAAGTTACTCAGAAGGATTTTTACCAACAAAAATTATTGAACAGCTTTTGTTTTCAACGAAAATAACTTCCGGTAAAGATATCCATTTCTATAAAAATTTTATTTGGCACAGAAAAATAGTGGCAATATTCGGTGACGATCATCTGTAACAACAAGAGGAAGTTATATTGAAAATTCCCAGAGGAATGGAACATCGATACTTTTTTTTAACCAGTGTCATTTTATTCTGACATATATAGAAGAGAAAAGAATCAGAGCCAATGACTGTATTCGTTAAAACTAATGCATTATTTATGTTTTTGCTTTTTTCGACTTCTACGCTAAAAGAAATTGTTTAAAACTTTTGAAACTAGTTGTTTTTCCTAAATTTTTTTTCTGATCCATTGTCACTCTCAAAGACTTTTTGAATTTTCAAGAAACCTTCAGAATTTTTTTTCCAATCTAGGTACTTTTTTCCTATCTCACTCTTCCCTTCCCTAAAAATCTCTGATTCCCTCTAAGTGTTGACTCCATTTGCTCCTATGTGTACAAGAGGAAACAAAAAGAAAATATTTTGGACATTCATGTTTTGATTGTAACCTGCTTTGTTTATTTTGTCTACTTTTATTCAGAAAGCTGGTTGGCCTTGTGCTGTTTACCGATCTTTAAGTAACGAATTGAATTGAGTTACTCAACTATTGAAGACACGTCTTAGAAGTTTCTGTCATCTAGGCTTGATTCCATTTAATACTGATCTCTTAAAGTTTTAAACTTATGCAAAACCCACTCCTTCCAATCATGTGACTTTGATAAATAAAGCACTGTGAATTTGTTCAAGAGTTTGTGTCTTATATTCCAAATTTATATAAAATTATATTTAAATAGCGCTGCCTCAGTAAAGTACGATGTTGGCACAATATATTAATTTTTTTTAGACCAGGGCACTTCGTGTCGAAAGAGTTGTCGTAGAAACTTCGAAAAGGGCTCATTTGATTCGAAAGGGCTTGTGCTCTTTATAATAGTTGAAAGTGGTTGGAGGAAAACTAACACCCCTCTGACACCCATCATTTCCCCAAACACATCCAACCAAAATTATGAGATAGCCATTTTGTTCTACGTAGTTGAAAGGTCTGGAAATTATGTCTTTGAAGATAACACTCACCCCAGAACCCTCAGGGCAAGGGTTGTAAGTTATGCCCTGGGAGCATATAAGATTTTTTTTTACAAATCGTTGTCGTAGAAACTTCAAAAAGGGCTCATTCGATTGGAAATTGAAAGGGCGCTTGCCCTTTTTAATAGTCGAAAGTGATCGGCGGACAACTAACCCCCCTCTCACACCCACCATTTCCCCAAACACATCCAATAAAAATTTTGAAATAGCCATTTTGTTCAACATAGTTGAAAGCTCTGGAAATTAGGTCTTTGAGGACGACAACCCCCCCCCCCCCCCCACAGCTCTCAGGGCAAGGGTTGTAAGTTACGCCCTGGGGGCATGTAAAATTTTATAGAAAGCGTTGTCTTAAACGCTTCAAAAAGCGCTCATTTTATTGGAAATTGAAAAGGCTAGTGCCCTTTTCAATAGCGCGGAAGTGATTGGAGGGCAACTAACCCCCTCTCGCACCCATCATGTCCCCGAACACATCAAATCAAAATTTTGAGATATCTATTTTGTTCAACGTAGTTAAAAGGTCCGGAAATTATGTCTATAAGGATGATAACACCCCCCCCCCCCACAGCCCCAAGGGAAAAGGTTGTAAGCTATTCCCGGGTGGCATTTAATGTTTTTATAGAAAGTGTTGTCGTAGAAACTTCAAAAAGGGTTCATTCAATTGGGAATTGAGAGGTCTAGTGCCCATGGGCGTAGACAGTATATTGTCTAGGGGGGCAGTTAATAGTGTGATGGAGGGCCTTTTATCAGCTGCTTTTCCAACCATCTGCTTTTTCAGCCATATCTAATGTAAATTTGAAGGTCTAGGGGGGGGAGCAGATCCCTCCCCCCTGCCCCCCCTCCCTACGCCCATGCTAGTGCCCTTATTAATAGTCAAAAGCGATTGGAGAGGGAATGCCCCCCCCACGCCCATCATTTCCCCAAACACGTCCAATCAACATTTTGATATAGCCATTTTGTTGAACGTAGTTGAAGGGTCTGGAAATTATGTCTTTAAGTATGACAACCCACAGCCCTCAGGGCTAAGGTTGTAAGTTATGCCCTGGGGGTATATAAAGTTTTTATAGAAAGCGTTGTGGTAAAAACTTCAAAAGGGCTCATTCGATTGGAAATAGAGAGGGCTATTAGCCTTTTTAAAACTCGAAAGTAATCAGATGGAGAACCAGCATCCCCCCCTACGCCCATCATTTCCCCAAACGTTTCCAATCAAAATTTGAGATAGCCATTTTGTTCAACGTATTTGAAAGGTCTTGAAATTATGTCTTCTCAGGATAAAAAAATCCTCTCAGCCCTCAGGGCAAGGGCTGTAAGTTGTACTTTTGGGGTATATAAGGTTTTTATACGTGGTCCGTAAATTATGTCTATAAGGATGACAACCCCCCCCCCACAGCCCCACGGGAAAAGGTTGTAAGTTATCCCGGGGGGCATATAATGCCCCCCGGGAATAACTTCAAACAAACAGAAATTAATACGTACATGATTGGGTTCGCCCCCTAGTCAATACCTCGCTCTTTGTGCTATTTTTTTTTTTTTTTAGTTTCATCAGAGCTATATATTCTAATTAACGGCATTTGTGGTTAAGTTGCCATTCTTCCCCCCCCCCCCTAGGCACCCCCCCCCCCTACGTCCATCATTTCCCCAAACGTTTGCGATCAACATTTTGATATGACCATTTTCTTCAACGTAGTTTAAAGGGCTGGAAATTACGTCTTTGAGAATGACATCCCCTTCCCACCTTAGCCCTTTGATAAGCGTCGTAAGTTATGCCATTGGGGCATATAAGGTTTATATAGAAAGTTTTGTCGTAGAAGCTTCAAACAGGGCTCATTTGATTGGAAATTAAGAGGACTAGTCAGGGGCGCCACTTGGGGGGGCAGGGGTGGGCCATTGCTAACCCTAATTTTTCTGGGGGGCCCAAGCTTCCTCCCAAAAAGGCCTTTTTTTCTTTTACAAAATATACAGGAACAAAATTACTATTAGCAATTAGTAAAAATTTTGAAACTACTACATTTATATGTAGATTAACTTAGATAATAGTGAGATTAATAGTGCAACTGGGTCGTGCACTGGGTTGCCAACTGGACATATTTTATGTCCAAAGAACATATTTCTATGTGCCTGGACATAATGACAAAATAGGGCAAAAAATGGACACATTTTAGACATTTGGGACATAAAGTGGACACATTTTCCAAAATTATTACGTAAAACAAATTACTTTCATAAAAAACGTCATTCATCACCAAATGAGTGCTAAGACTTATATCTACTTATTTTTTAAGCTCTGTATTTATTTTCCGGGGTTGCTTGCTCTTCCCCGAAGCAAACTTTATGATAATGCCTTCAAAATTCTTTCACCTATAAATGGTATTTTTGCCCTGATTTTTTATTGGCACGGTCAAGATATAGGAACAATCTGTCACCTTTTTCATATAAACTTACTTCCGGCTTCCGAACGTCACACAAAAATCTCATTGAAAAGTTAACAAAATGAAACCTTTCGATTGTTGATGGTCTGAAATCAAAACTAAAGCCACGTTGTCAAACACCCGGGGTACATTCCTTATATAATATGAACTGCGAAAAAACTACCGACGGGTCTCCATGTCTGGTTTCCTTATACAGTATATAGCGGTGGGTACCGCATAATGCATAAGTACCTATATATACATATAGTAGTAAATATATATAGTATACATAAATACTATATATATATATTAACTTAGTTTATAATACTATAAAGTAATATATATAGTATAAGCCTAAAATTGAGGCTATTGAAGAGGAGATATGTTAATAAGACAGTTCCTATTTTATAATCTGCAAAAAGTGTAGTTATCAAACTTTGAAATCGATTTCGCTATACTTACCTCCCAGCCCCTCTAATATGCAGATGTATAGATAGACGAATTGTATTATTCCCATATTCTTGCTTTCGTCAGCATTTATTTGATTTACGGTTATACTAGTTGAAAAAAGAGTGATGCATGGCAAAATGCATAGAAAATAATTAATTTTTACTATATTTTTCCACATTAAGGAGGGAAAGCATAGTGGAATCACTTTAAAATATATATATTATATATATATATATATATATATATATATATATTATATATATATATATATATATATATATATATATATATATATATATATATATATATATATATATATACGAAATAATTTTTCTTCGTTTTAAGTTTTAATATCACTCCTTACTTTCAGTTAAAAAAACTTGTTTTTTTATTTATTTTACACACTCTTCAGCAGCTGCTGGAAGACAGTTTACGCTACTTGGTAATATAAAAACCAAATAACGGAATGGTCTTCTAATGAAAACGACTAGTTGTTTAATGCATGTCAAGCAACTAATCCGGCGCTCTGGAACGTTGCTGGAATCCTTGTTTATACATTTTGAACTACGCAGGAAATCCTCCGATTGGTAAATAGTTAGCAAAGGAAGAAATAAGGATGGCTCTCATGCTGACCATAATTTTGAAGATGAATTATTGCTAGAAGACCAATCTTATGCTCCTACAAATTATTTTTAGTTTTTACTTGTTTTTATGAGTTTTGTGCTTTTATTGAATGTTTTTTTTTTCGTTTTCAATATATTTGATGTTGACTGGCCGCTTTAAAAGATGTTTCCATAGCGTCTTTTGGTCAATATCCCGATTGATAAGAAAAATAACCTCTAGGTTCTTGCCATTTGGTCCAAAATTATGAACCTGTTTCGTGGTCACATTTTCAGTAGTTCTTCAGGCCAATTGAGAAAACGTCACAGAAAAATGCAAATAAATCCAAAACGGAGAATGACGTGGCTGAAACTACAGCAAATCGAACGTGCCTTTGGCTTATTTGCGATGACATGACACCCAAATCATTCGTTCAAGGACTACTGCAAAGACTTTTTGCGATTTGGGTTGCTATTGCATTAAGCCCAAAGTTTCTATTATTGTCTTTACGGGTAGATAAGGATCAACGCATGCATAATCCTCCGAAAAACGCCCTCTTTGGCTTTGCTGAAGTTTCCTGTTTTTTCCCGAAATTAGATATACTTTAGTAAACTGTCACACCCTGGAGGAGTTTTAGCACTATTTTTCCCCAACTGCTTTGCCGAAAGCGGAAACTGCTACGCAGTTTGGACTTAACATACTAAAAAAAGCAACGGTTTAAATGTTGAAAATGAGTTCAATAGTGGCTTTTAACCTTTGGGTATATCTTTCAGGTGCCTGACTCAGCACCCGAACAATCCATTGCCGTCGCTATGGGTCCTTCGAAGGACGTGGTGGTCGGTCAGACCGAGCTAGTAGAAAACGAGACGGCTCAAAGAGACACTGCGCCTGTCACTGCTCAAGAGGCACAATTTGAACGAGGTACGACTCAAGATGAAGAGCACCATCGTTCAAGTGGTCCTACTGATATTTCTTCATCCTCCCACGACCATCCATGTCAACCACAGCTGCTACGGTACCCTGCACAGGTTTCAGCAAACGGCAAGCTAAGACGGTAATTTAATATTTCGTATCATGAAAAGCATCCTTGGCTTGAGTACTCAGTTAAGGAAAATTCGGTTTTCTGTTTCTGCTGCAGACACTTTGGCGGCACGTCAACCCTTCGCAGACAGAGATATGGGGCGAGGCCTTTCATCGAGACCGGGGTTAGAAGATGGAAGGATATCTCAAGCGTTCTAGAAGAGCATGCGAAAAGTGACCGCCACATGGACAGTGCAGTTTCGTGGACGAAGTTCAATGCTATACAAGCCAAGGAGATGCAACCCATCGCATCTGTTTTGTCAACGGACAGGAATAAGAAGATGAATGAAAATAGAGAATACGTAAAGGCTTTACTGAAAGTAAAAGCCCTGCTGAGGCGACTGGGTACAGCCTTTCATAGCCACGATGAGACCGAATCTTCTGCAAACCAAGGACATTTCTTAGAAACTTGCAATCTTCTCGCCGAATATTCTCCCATGCTTTTCAACAAGCTACAAAGACGATGCGGCCACTATACGTCCCACGAATACCAGAATGATCTAATTTCAGTTATCAGATCTAGGCTTCAGTCTAAAATAGTGCAAGAAGTTAGGTGTGCCAAATACTTTGCTGTTCCTGACGACGAGACAAAAGATAATTCAAAGAAAGAACAGCTCGCCATTCTTCTGAGGTAATTCGACGAGCGAAAAGTACGAGAAAGACCAATAGGATGCTACCATATGAAAAGCCTGGATGCTGAGAGTTTAGCCAGCTTCCTTCACGACACAGTGGCGAAACTTGGTCTCGACTGGAACTATTGTGTTGCTCAGTTCTACGACGGAGCAAGCGTGATGAGCGGGCCCTTCTTTGGTGTTCAAGCGCGACTGAGAGCGAAAGTGCCACAAGCAATATACATTCATTGCCATGCGCATAGACTAAACTTGGTCATTACAAACCGCGTTGAAGGTGTTGGGACTGTTGGCTCATTTTTTTGGTTAGTCCAAAATCTGACACTTTCATTTCCAACAGCAACACCAGACATCAGCTTTTAGTTGAGTCCCAAAAGGGTACTCAACTGCCATTCCTGGAATTAGAAAGGAGTGCCGCGACAAGATGGTCATAGTGATATCGATCGATATTGAAGATAAGACTCCGATATGAATGTGTTCTGGCTGTACTGTCTGCAGTCAGCGAGGGAGCTGACAGTGAAGCTCGAGAAGAAGCTGCTGGGCTCCAGAGAAAAATGGAATCTTTCACAGTTATATTCCAGTTGCTCTATATGGAAGCAATTCTGAGGACGACAAACTCCCTTTCTGAGCAGCTTCAGGCAGTTGATCTGGTAATATCTAGGTCCCGCACCTTGATTCAAGCTACAAGGAAGGAAATAGCTGAACTGCGCCCTGACACTTCATTTGCATCACTTTTGGAGAAGGCAAAAGAGTTTGCTGAAGGTCTTGAAATTGAAGTACCTGACGTGAAAGGACCCGCGACCGGATCCTCCTCTGCGGGTCAGAAGGGGCGATCTAGAAGAACCCAAAAAATTATTAAACACTTGAATGAATTCATGACCACTTCGACGTTAGGAAAAAACTTTGTTGAATCCGACAATAGAGCTCCAAGTCTAGCGGAAGAACTGAAAAGAGAATACATGGAAACTGTAGATCGTCTGATTGCGGAACTCGACAGACGGTTTACAGATAACCTTCCAGTGCTCAGTACACTCGAAGCTCTGGACCCCAGCTCTACCAAGTTCATGGATGCAGGGCTCCTCAAGCAATAAACTGAACTTTATTCTGAAATGGACATTGACCAGATTCTTCTTGAGGCCCAAGCTGGTATTGCCAAGCGGTTTTTGCTCGAGGAGGAGGCAAAGCCGAAGAACTTTATGGACGTCATCGATAATATCGAGACGCTTCCAGTGGCCTATTCAGAAATTATCAAAGTTCTTCATATTGCTGCCACACTTCCTGTCACGACAGCCAGCAATGAACGCTTGTTTTCTGGGCTGGAAATAGTGAAGAACTATCTATGCTCGACCACAGGAGACGATCGTCTTAGTCAGCTGCTTTTGATCTTTGCAGAGAAGGATTTAGTTAAAAACTTGGATTTCGACCAGCTTGTTGATGACTTTGCGAAGATGAAACCACGACGGTTCCCCTTGTTGCCTTGAGTGTTCACTGATCTGTTTCAAAATTTTGTTGTATTTTTGATTTTGTAAATATACTTGATCGAGCAAAGTTTTGCATCGTCATAGCCGGAGCGTGACTCCGACTTGGACTAAAGTATTTACTGTAAGCAGCGAGCTGAAGAATTCGGCTAAAGAATATACTTTAGTCAAAGCGTGAGTTTCTACTGAGGTTCGGCTTTTGTAAAGTTATAGGTTCGGAAAAGTGGAAGATTCCCAAACGGCTGTTTTTTTAACATCGCACATACCGTTTCCGCTTTCTTCAGATATCTGGCCTTTTCCGAACCTATGGCATAAGGGCGAAAGAAGGAAAGACAAAGAAACTGAGAGATTTTCCTTAATTTTTATGGTAGCTCCCACGGAAGACAGTCTTTTTTCGGATAAAGCTAGAGGCAGTTTTTTTTATACAAGCCTGCTTTGGGGCTCATGTCGATTGCTTGCCCACCCTAAGGTTTGGCTGAAATGGCACCTCTGGGATTAGTGCCCTTTTTTATTAGTTTAAAGTGATCAGAGGGCAAATACCAGCCACGCCCATCATTTCCCCAAACACTTCCAATCAAAATTTGAGATAGCCATTTTGTTCAACGTATTTGAAGGGTCTGGAAATTATGTCTTTGAGGATAAAAAAATCCTCCCAGCCCTCAGGGCAAGGGTTGTAAGTTGTGCTTTTGGGGTATATAAGGTTTTTATACGTGGTCATACGTATAAGGTCATACGTTGTCATACTTTTTATAAGGTTTTAGACGTGGTCATATAAACTTCGGAGGGGACTTATTGGACTGGTATTCAGACGTTCTAGTGTTCTTTTTAAGAGTCAAAGCGATCAGAGGACATCCACCCCCCCCCAAACATTAATGGCATTAAGTTCAAACTTTTAGGGGACGTATAGGAGGAGTTCCAATCAAACGATGTGTATGCATGCAGGTATTAAAAAGGTATATAAGCACTATATGGCATATAAGGACATACGCAGCGATGCTCTATTATAGCTAGTAACATCTTTGATATTTTAAAGGAGCTAATTTTTTTGAAAATTAAAAGTTCTAGTTCCCTCTTAAGATATAAAAATCTACCTCTATTTTTACAGAAAACTTGCAGGGTTGGTACCACCTTCCAGAGTCCTGGGTCAAGATATTGCTGATATGCCCTTTTGACACCCTGCATACGGATGGCAGGTTGTCATCCTTACAACAGATATATTCTCTGAATATTTCACCTTAATTTCATCTAGCTCAAGTTCTTCTTGATAAAGTAAAAGATTGGTGCTGGTCAACTGGTATGACTATTAACAGCCAAAAAAGTGCCATTGTACACTTGAGGACCCCTTATCGTATGAGAGACGTAAGGGAGCCAATCATCCTGACTTATGGGAATGATATAATACCGCAAGCTACTATAGTAAAATTTCTTGGTGTGTATCTTGACTGTTTTCTTTCTTTTAAACCCCATATAACTCATACCCGCTCCCTTGTCCTCCGCCAATCTTCATTGTTACACAGGGTTAAATCATTTCTCCCCCCTCCCCAGATGTTATGGTTTCTCTTTATTATGCTTTTAGTTTTCCTTACCTTTCTTATTGCTGTTCTGTCTGGGGTAGTACTGATTAATCTCTTCTCTGCTCACTTCTAAGAGCCCAAAATAGGGCAGTGAAGGCTACTTTTCTTCTACCTCGGTTTTGCCCTTCCCTTGATCTTTATAATGATACTGAAATAGCTCTGCTGGATCGTATTGTGGGTTAAAGTTACCTTTATTTAGCACATTCTGCTTATTTAGGTACACTTCCACCGTCTCTGCGGTAGTTTTTCTTACTGTCCGGTTCAGGTAGGTACTCTTCTTTTTTACATAGCTTTTATCGCAGATTTATTTTACCTAAACGATCATCAACAGCAGAGGTCTCCTGTTTATCAGTCAATTCTACTATGGAACTCCATCCCTCCTGATGTCCCTCTATCTCTTTCTGCAAAGGCACTTTCTCGTTGGGTAGTTCCAGTTTAGTATTTTTTCTCCCTCTTTTCGTTTTTTTTTAATTCTATCCTAATTTTTAATCTCTTTTCTTCATTTAATTTTTTTTTCAATTATATGTTAAATTTTCTTCTAAATCCCCTATTTCATAAATGTCCTTGTCTTGTGCTATTTTTTTTTTTTTTTTTTTTTTTTTTTTATGTGGTTGTATATGTCTGTGCTTTTTTAATGTGCTTTATAATAGTGTTTTATTTTGTTTTGTTGCCCCTTTACAAGCTAAGCTTCTTGGGCGTGCATAAATCTTACGTTTTGTAATTGTTTTCTTTTAGTAAATAAATTGATTGATTTGATTGATTTTTGGGCGTGCATAAATAAAGTGCATAAAGCTTCTTGGGCGTGCATAAATCTTACGTTTTGTAATTGTTTTCTTTTAGTAAATAAATTGATTGATTGATTGATTGATTGATTGATAAATTTAGCAAATAAATTGATTGATTGATTGACTGATTGTTAAAAATTGCTGAAAAAGTTTCTCCGGCATATAAATAGCTATAAATTCTAAAAGTAAAATCGGAAAGATTCAAAATAATTATTTTCTTTTTCCCTGAAAAAGACTATGTCAATATAAAACGAACAGAAATTAATTTAAAAAAACTTTTTCCACAAAATAAGTTATTCGAAAAAAAGTAAAGAACTCCATTAAACCAAAAATAGACAAAAATAGAATCAAATAATCTACCATGAATACAACTACCACAAATCAGTATCAATAATTAAATGAAACCCAAAACGAACAGAAATTAAAATAAATAACAGAGTCAAACTCAAAACGAGCATAAATTAATATGAGTAGGATTCAAAACCCCTATGCTTTCTAAAAGCCAGAATATAATTTGTAATTTACTGAAAAAATTCTTTTAAATGTTTTTACTTTTATAACTTTAAGAAATCAAAAATTTATTACGGTTTTAAGGAATAAATATCAGCATATGTATGCTAAACTGACAATGCAAATTGAATTGTTTTCAGTAAAGTACAGATTACATTCTTTCTTTTAGTTGTATACAGTAGATTGTACATAAGGAATTCCATCGCGCCCCTAGGAATCTCCATGTTATTCTATCGCACCTCTACACCTTTTCAAAGAGATTCAGAACTCCCTCACATGGCCTTACATTTCTATAGAAGCTATACGAATTACCATGCTATTCTATGTTCCTTCCATTGTTATTCTATGGGACCTCTACACGTGATTAAACACGTTATGAAACTATGTGCTATTTGCTTATGTCCCTTTGGTACCAGTCCAAACGAGTGGGGATTCCCCGCCTGTTTCTAAACATTGCAAAAAAGATAACAGTATGAACGGGGGATTCCCCGCACAAATTTGTTTCAACTCCAAGTTTTTCAACCAGACTGGTTATTAGGAAAGGTTTTTTAGGGAAAGCTGTCAATCACCCATGTGTTATCCACAGTTCCATTTTTGAAGTCTGTGGAAACAGTTTGACGTTTTCGGTGAGATTACGTTCCTTGGTGTTTGATAGACATTTGCAAAAAAGGGGTAATTAGTGATTGGATAATTTTTTAATGTGAAAAATCTGAATAAAATATTTTTGGAGCATGTACTTGACGATGGATAAAAGGGTTAAGGTGATTAGCAATTACGAGCAAGGATCCCCCCACTGGTTCCTGGCAGTAGGCTACGCATATCAAATTGCTGTACTGTGGGTTAGGTAACATGATTAAACACGCTTTTACAATCGGAATTCATTGATTGACATTTGCAAAAAAGGGGTAATTAGTGACTGGATAATTTTTTAACGTGAAGGGTCAATTTTGGAGGGAAAACCAAAATACTCAGAATCAAAAATAAACGGGATCTGCCTCAAGGGGAAGGCTCAGAGGCCCTTCGTTCTCCCATTTCTGAGGGCAGGGGAGGGGGGGGTCAAATTTGGAGGGAAAACCAAAAATACTCAGAATCTAAAATAAACGGGATCTGCCACAAGGGCAAGGCTCAGAGGCCCTTCGTTCCCCTATTTCTGAGGGCAGGGGAGGGGGAGAGGGTCAATTTTGGAGGGAAAACAAAAAATAATCAGAATCGAAAATAAACGGGACCTGACTCGTGGGGATGGCTCAGAGGCCCATCGTTCCCCAATTTCTGAGGGCAGGGGAGGGGGGGGGTCAATTTTGAAGAGAAAACAAAAAATAATCAGAATCGAAAATAAATGGTATCTGCCTAAAGGACAAGGCTCCGAGGCCCATCCTACCTCCATTTCTGAGGGCAGGGGAGGGGGGGGGGTCAATTTTGGTGGGAAAAAAAAAAATACTCAGAATCGAAAAAAAATTGGATCTGACTCAAGGGCAAGGCTCAGAGGCCCCTCCTTCCTCCATTTTTGAGGTCAGGGGAGGGGGGGGGGTCAATTTTGGAGGGGAAACAAAAATGGTCAGAATCGAAGATAATTTCCATTCATCTTAGTTTTTAACGATGCTCCTTATTTCTAGTTGAAACTGCTTATTTTTTAATTTAATTGGGAATGAGAAGTCAAACTCTAACATAAAGAACAAGGTATTTTGGAGGGGGTATCTGATGAAATAATTTAGGTCGTATGATCAATTTAATTTTTTTTTTAAATTCAATAGTTTTTCAGTAAGGACACTCAATATCCTAAAAGTGTCTGATTAAAACTTTTACCTTGAGCATCGATGTTGTTAGCAAAATTTCAAAAAGGATCGTTTATGAGGGCTTGCGTATCTGATGAAATAATTTGGTTCGTATGATCAATTTAATTTATTTTTTAATTCTGTAGTTTTTCAGTAAGGACACTCGATATCCTAAAAGTGTGTGATATCCTAAAGTCTGTGTGTGTGTGTGTGTCGTTTCTGTGTGATTGTCGTCTCTATGTGTAAGTCTTCACTTTGAGTTTGCCGTCTCTGTTTCTGTGTCGTCTCTGTGTGTGTGTGTGTCGTCTCTGAGTGGATGTTGTCTCTGTGTGTGTGTTGTCTCTATGTGTGTGTCGTCTCTACGTGTGTTTCGTATCTGTGTGTGTGTGACGTCTCTTTATGTGTGTCGTCTCTATGTGTGTTTGTAATTTTTGTGTGTGTATCTCGTCTCTCTGTTTGTGTTGACTCTGTGTGTGTGTATCGTCTCTGTGCATGTGTCGTCTCTAAGTTTCGTTTCTGTGTGTTTGTCCTCTTTGTTTGTGATTCGTCTCTTTGTGTCTGTCGTCTCTGTGTGTTTGTCCTCTCTGTGTGTGAGTGGACTCTGTGTGCGTGTGTCGTCTCTGTGTGTGTTTCGTATCTGTGCGTCTGTCATCTCTATGTCTGTGTTGTCTCTATGTGTGTGTCGTCGCTGTGTGTGTATGTCGTTTCTGTGTGTTTGTCCTCTCTGTGCGTGTGTCGTCTCTTTGTGTGTTTCGTATCTGTGTGTGTGTGTGTGTTGTCTCTGTGTGTTTGTCGTCTCTGTGCGCGTGTCGTCTCTCTATGTGTGTCGTCTCTGTGTGTTTGTCGTCTGTGTGTGTGTGTGTCATCTCTATGTGTAAGTCGTCACTTTGAGTGTGTCGTCTCTGTGTGGATGTTGTCTCTGTGCGTGTTTGTTGTCTCTATGTGTGTGTCGTCTCTATGTGTGTTTCGTATCTGTGTGTGTGTGACGTCTCTTTGTGTGTGTCGTATCTATGTGTGTTTGTCATTTCTGTGTGTTTGTCTCGTCTCTCTGTGTGTGTTGAGTCTGTGTGTGTGTATCGTCTCTGTGCATGTGTCGTCTCTATGTGTCGTTTCTGTGTGTTTGTCCTCTCTGTGTGTGATAAGTCTCTTTGTGTCTGTCGTCTCTGTGTGTTTTTTAAATTTTTGGGTCACCTGCCGGAGACTCTGGGTGGGTGGGCACCCCCAAATATTGTCCCAAATTCCTCTCTCAATTTAGCACTTGTTCACGGATGCCCAGCGTCTCCAATCACTTTCCCAATAGTATCTATTCATTGTCTCATCTCAGTTTAGAAAATCTGAGCCAATTTCCACTTTTTAAAATTTAGGGTCACTTGCCTGAGACTCTAGGCAGATGAGGTGGGCACCTCCAAAAATTTGTCCCAACTTCCACTCTAGCCTTAGAACTTATTCACGGATACCTAAAACCGTCAACGGTTAGACTGTTGCCCTAGCGGTAACCATGCCATACTCTGCACTCATACCAACAATATATTTTTGTTTTTTGTTTTCCATTTTCACAATGGGGTCCCAATCGAGTTCAAGTCCATCGCTTAGCAATCAGCCCTTGACAAATAAAGCCCAGATAGTTGGACTCCAACGCTCCAATCTGGACACTGACTAAGACCCCAATTCTCTGCTAGTGAATGTCAACAATTCAGGCTGGTGGACTAAGACCCCAATTCTGAGCTAGTGGATATCCACCATTCAGGCTGCTCGACTGAGACCCCAATTTTGAGCTTGTGAATTTCAACCATTCAGGCTGGTGGACTTAGACCCCAATACTGAGCTATTAGATTTCCACCAGTCAGGCTGCTGGACTAAGACCCCAATACTGAGCTAGTGGATTTCCACCATTCAGGCTGGTGAACTGGGACCCAACAACATCGATTCTAAAGGTAAAAGTTTGAATCAAACACTTTTAGGATATCAAGTGTCCTTACTGAAAAAAACTACTGAATTAAAAAATAAATTAAATTGATCATACGACCTAAATTATTTCATCAGATACGCCCGCACTCATAAACGATCCTTTTTGAAATTCTGCTAACAACATAGATGCTCAAGGTAAAAGTTTGAATCAAACACTTTTAGGATATCGAGTGTCCTTACTGAAAAACTACTGAATTAAAAAAAAATTAAATTGATCATACGACCTAAATTATTTCATCAGATATGCCAGCACTCATAAACGATCCTTTTTTGAAATTCTGCTAACAGCATAGATGCTCAAGGTAAAAGTTTGAATCAAACACTTTTAGGATATCGAGTGTCCTTACTGAAAAACTACTGAATTAAACAAAAAATTAAATTGATCATACGACCTAAATTATCTCATCAGAAACGCCAGCCCTCATATACGATCCTTTTTTAAAATTCTGCTAACAACAACGATGCTCAAGGTAAAAGTTTGAATCAAACACTTTTAGAATATCGAGTGTCCTTACTGAAAAACTACTGAATTAAAAAATAAATTAAATTGATCATACGAAACAAATTATTTCATCAGATACGCCAGCCCTCATAAACGATCCTTTTTGAAATTCTGCTAACAACATCGATGCTCAAGGTAAAAGTTTTAATCAGGCACTTTTAGGATATCGAGTGTCCTTACTGAAAAACTATTGAATTTAAAAAATAAATTAAATTGATCATACGACCTAAATTATTTCATCAGATACCCCCTCCAAAATACCTTGTTCTTTAAGTTAGAGTTTGACTTTTCATTCCCAATTAAATTAAAAAATAAGCATTTTCAACTAGAAATAAGGAGCATCGTTAAAAACTAAGATGAACGGAAATTATCTTCGTTTCTGAGCATTTTTGTTTCCCCTCCAAAATTCACCCCCCCCCTCCCCTGCCCTCAGAAATGGAGGACGGAGGGGCCTCTGAGCCTTGCCCTTGAGTCAGATCCCATTTATTTTCGATTCTGAGTATTTTTGGTTTTCCCTCCAAAATTGACCCCTCCCCCACTCCCCTGCCCTCAGAAATGGGGGAAGGAGGGGCCTCTGAGCCTTGCCTTTGAGGCAGATCCCATTTATTTTCGATTCTGAGCATTTTTAGTTTTCCCTCCAAAATTGCCCCTCCCCCTTACCTGCCCTCAGAAATGGGGGAATGAAGGGCCTCTGAGCCTTCCCCTTGAGGCGGATCCCATTTATTTTTGATTCTAAGTATTTTTGGTTTTGCCTCCAAAATTGACCCCCTCCCCCCCCCCTGCCCTCAGAAATGGGGGAACGAAGGGCCTCTGAGCCTTGCCCTTGTGGCAGATCCCGTTTATTTTCGATTCTGAGTATTTTTGATTTTTCCTCCAAAATTGACCCCCCCCCTTCCCTGCCCTCAGAAATGGGGGAAGGAGGGGCCTCTGAGACTTCTCCTTGGGGCAGATCCTATTTATTTTCTGTTCTGAGCATTTTTGATTTTTCCTTCAAAATTGACCCTTCAGGTTAAAAAATAATCCTATCACTAATGACCCCTTTATATCAAATGTAAATCAATGAATTATGGTTGTAAAAGTGTCTTTAATCATGATACCTAACCCACAGTACATCAGTTGGATATGCTCAGCCTACTGCCAGGAACCAGTGGGGGGATCCTTGCTCGTAATTGCTAATCACCTGAACCCTTTTATCCATCGTCAAGTACATGTTCCAAAAATATTTTATTCAGAGATTTCACATTAAAAAATTATCCAATCACTAATTACCCCTTTTTTGCAAATGTCTATCAAACACCAAGGAACGTAATCTCACCGAACACGTCAAACTGTTTCCACAGACTTCAAAAATGGAACTGTGGATAACACATGGGTGATTGACAGCTTTCCCTAAAAAACCTTTCCTAATAACCAGTCTGGTTGAAAAACTTGGAGTTGAAACAAATTTGTGCGGGGAATCCCCCGTTCATACTGTTATCTTTGTTGCAATGTTTAGGACCAGGCGGGGAATCCCCACTCGTTTGGAATGGTACCAATGGGAAATAAGCAAATAGCAGATAGTTTCATAACGTGTTTAATCACGTGTAGAGGTCCCATAGAATAACAATGGAAGGAACATAGAATAGCATGGTAATTCCTATAGCTTCTATAGAAATGTAAGGCCATGTGAGGGAGTTCTGAATCTCTTTGAAAAGGTGTAGAGGCGCGATAGAATAACATGGAGATTCCTAGGGGCGCGATGGAATTCCATATGTACAATCTACTGTATACTTGGTAGATTATTTGATTCTATTTTTGTTCATTTTTTGTTTAATGGAGTTCTTTACTTATTTTGAAAAACTTATTTTGTGGAAAAACTTTTTTTAATTAATAATATGAAAAACTTTATAAATCTGGAAACTATGAGGTGCTTTAAAGGCACTTTGTACGCATGCATGTGTGGTCATGTAAATTGACATCTGCAATTGTCCTTCTAATTATAGAATAAGTTGTATATTTTTATAGATTATTCTATACTGATGCATAAACAGTGTTCAATTAAAATATCGCAAATTATTTGTCTATTTTTGCTGTATATTTTTAATATGCTCGTAACAAGCTCTTCAAGTGGGCTGGCTTTTAAGTTTAGTTTTCAAATTAGAGTATTCTTTAAGTCATGAGCAGCTGGAAGCTAAAGAGATAATTAAAAAGACATCAAGCTCATTTCCTTTAGATAGAAACAGAAAGTAATTTTTATTGTTGTTTAAAAGTTCCAGAAGTTACTTTTTCCAGTTGACAAAAGTCATATTCGATAAAAAAAAAGTATTATCTAAATAAAGTACATAATTCCTATAAAGAACACAGATGCGGGATAAAAAAAAATGTCGGTAAATATATTGTAAATAGAATCGTTTCTTCAGTCTGACATATCCTGCTGATGTTTAAACCAAACAAGAAAAAATAGTTTCATGGTCATTATCTGAATCATTTTTTTTCTTTATTAAACGCCGTCATGACGATTGATAAAAAAAAATTTCCTATCCACAAAGGATTCGCACCACACATGTGGTACTGGACGGTTTTAGAAGCTCTTTTGATATTCATTTTTAGTCTCGTAGAAAAAGGGAATGGGAATCAATCAGTTTCTCCCCTAATGGAATTACAAGATAAGTTTCCTTATATTGTTTTGTCGTTTCTACGTTGTCTGTCTATTCTTATCCCCCCTTCCCTCCCCCTTTTGTTATCTCCCTCTTTGTGCTATTTCCTTTCATCACTTAATCCCCTTCTACCTTTTACATCGTCTTATCCCTTTACTACTTAATATATTAAAACACTTATGAGCTGAGAAGCTTAGTCTAAAGGCCATTAAACCCCCTGCACTCTTTGTATTAAAAGATTTTTTAAAGGCTCTAGAATGACTATCAATTTCTAGAGTGCAAAATAATTATTAAAGTCACCTTTCGCTTGGGAATCATTTCGTTCTACATAAATTTTAGCTCTTTTGAAATTGTGCATCAATCTTTAGTTTGATCTTGATCTGTGTAATGGGCAGAGGTTTATTTTGAAATATAATTTGAGCCTAAACTATGAAGCTATTTTGACCAATCTATCACGAATGTCATGGCAGTTACAACCTTCTAAAGAGCAATATATGACCCGTGTCAAATGAAATTTGGATATTTTGATTCTAGCATGTACACATAAACCTATTTCCTGGACGTTTCAGATTGAGACTCAGTAATAATTAATGCTATGAGCTGTTTCATTACGTTTTGAAGTGGAAACAAAATTCGCCGATTTTCAAAAAAGGGGAAAAGAAAACTATGGAGCTGATTAGAAGCTTTTTTTGTTTGTGGTGTTTAAAAATGCTTTTTCACATTTCAAACCTCGTGTTTTATCGGAGGTAGAACCTGAATAACCGTTTTATCTGTAGCCTTTTCGCTCTTGGTTTTTCTTACTAGCAATTAAAAGTAGAATTATGTAAACGTTTTGGTTAAAATATTACATATATGCAACATTTTGAACAACATTTCACCGAACATTCTGAAAACAGAGGTGCTGTTTTAGAAAAAACACTTATCTTAGAAATGGTTGGGGTTGAAAATCACAAGTTACATTTTGCTCTAATTTGTATTTTTAAGAAATACCTTTTGAACTAATTAGCTTTATTTGAATTAACAAATGGGCAGAGGTCAAACGCAGTGGCAGAAATGAACCTTAATTTATCTGACTTCAGTAAATTATCGTAAATAGTTGTTTAGAATTTTCATTTGCTGTAAGTAAAATTGCTGATTATTTAGTTTTGAACTCGGTATGCTCAGCCAGAGTCGACCCAGTTCCAGATGGGTACTTGGAGAATTCTGGGGGAAAACACGAGATGAGTCGGAGGATTTGTCCCCAACCATGCATATCACTCCCAGCTTAAGGCATAAAATCAAGAGATTGGTACCTGCGCTACGCAGATTATTGTCTGCATGCAAAAAAAGTTTTAAGTTTAAGTAATTAAAATCAATGATTCTAAACTTTTTTTTTATTTAACTTAACTTAGTCTCTATTGCAAATTGAGCTTAGATTGCTGTTGCAAACAATCAATAAGAATCAATAATTTAATAACCCCGTTTTAATATTTTATGCTTAGCTTTGATCGTGATCCTCAATGCAATTTGATATTATATTAATGTTTCTGCATTGTAATGAATCGATTCTAGTGCCATCTATTATCCTGATTTAGCTACCAGTTTTGAAAAGAACGTTTTTAGCAATATTTCTGTTGGCCATATGGGCAATTTTGAACTAGGAAACTTTAACCTACAATTATTTACGTTAAAAACTGGAATGACTATAAGAAAAGGAAATACCAATTGTTTCCCAACCGATGCGTTAATGAAGCACCTAAACCAACAAATCATTTCTTATAATAAATAATTATTTCTTTAATGACTTTGAAACGTTGCATTTTTTATTTATAAAAAATGAGGATTATTAAGACAGCGCAAATATTCATTTCAATACCCTTGTACTAGCTGAAGAGCTCTTTATTTATTTATTTATTGGTTGTTTTTGGAGATATTGACGATGAAACTGAAAAGAATCTTTAAAAACTCACAAACAACAACAAAATTAGGATTTTAGCATAAAAAGACGAAAAAAGGCACTATCATAGAAAAACTCTAATAACAGTAAAGCTCAAGTAAAGTTTTTCCAATCCATAGAGAGCTTCTGATGTCAAAAATTATGCGCCACTGGAAATACCCCTTTAAAGAATCGCAGCAGCATAAAGGTAAACAATATCAACCCATAGATGGGTTCTCTTTTAGGCCCCGACCAGGTTAAATTAGAACACCACCTAAGAAAACTCCAAATGTTTGGTATTTGGATTTCTCAAAATCAAAAAATATATTATAAGATTGCTTACACACGAAATTTCCTTCTTTTGTTAATCTTTTGTAACAGTTAGGACTTTAAATAACAAGTATCTTAAATATATTGTATAGTTTTTAAAATGGATTAGCAATAATTCAAATTGTCTGAATTATTCTATGATAAAGTTAGGATATCATAGTATATCCAACTAGTTTGGAGGTCATAGGATATCCAAGCTAGGATATCATAGTAAATTATAAAAATACAATAAGCTGGAATATATATGACTGCATAACTAAAGCCATTAAACCTGTTAGGGTTTTCCAGAGTTTTTTTTTTCTGTAAAAAAAAACTCTATTGTATAGTTTGAAAAAAATTGACTTTGTTTTACCTTTTTGATCTTAACTAGCTAAGTAATCCCGATCTTCCCAGAAGCAATATTCCCATTTATAATGATTAAATAAGTATTTTAACTTGAAACTATCATTTCTTGGAATCGAAGAGCCGCACCTATGAGCCATTCCTTTATTTCTATGGAGGCGATCCTTAGGAATAACTTTGGGGTAATTACATTTCGTTAGTTGGTCTTTAAATTTCTTAGATTTTAGGGTTTTTTATTTCTTAGAATTTAAGCTATTTAGCTTAAAACGTGAATTTCAAAATTTAAAGATGGGATAAGTATATTGAGAATTTCAGAGATTATATAAATGAATATTATTAGAAAAGATTTATGGCGATCTAAAAAGATGAAAATATTTCAGACGTGTGGTGGAAAAAAGCCAAATAAATCAAACAGTTCGTGGTAACGGACTGTAAGTAAGGAGTGACCCAGCTCAATGGTAACCGAAACTCTAAAAAACGGAATTTTGATACAAATAGATACATTAAAAGAATCAGATTTTAATTTTGATTTAAAATATATAAGTTTCATCAAGTTTAGTCTTACCTATCAAACGTTACACGCCTTAGAAAATTTGGCTGATTCTCGAAAAAAAGGGGGAAAGAACATCTAAAATTGATAAAACCTCAGTGAAAATTAAACTATCAGATTCAGTGTACAAGATAAACCTAATGTTTGGGTTTCAAGCACCTATCTACAAAAATGTGGAATTTTGTATTTTTTGCCAGAAGAAAGATCACGGATGCGTGTTTATTTTATTTATTTTTTTTTTTTTTCCCCAGGGGTTATCGTATAGACCCAGTGGTCCTAGAATATCGTGGGAGGGCTCATTGGAACGGAAATTAAAAGTTCTAGTGCCCTTTTTAAGTGACAAAAAAATGGAGGGCAACTAGGCCCCCTCCCACGCTCATTTTTTTCCCAAAGTCACCCGATCAAAATTTTGAGATAGCAATTTTGTTCAGCATGGTCGAAAATATGATAGCTATGTCTTTTAGGATGACTTAATCCCCCGAAGTCCCCGGGGGGAGGGCTGAAAGTTATGAACTTTACCCATTATTGGGAAGTATACAGACGTTTCAGGGGGGATTTTTTATGGTAGGTGGGGGGGGGGTCGAGGGTTATATGGGAGGATCTTTCCATGAAGGAAGTTTCCATGGGGGAAGGGACATTGCTATGAAGGGGGCGCCGGATATCCCAGCATTATTAAATAAAAAGATCAGAAATTAAATTTAAAAAAAAAACAAGTTTTTCCACTGAAAGTAAGGAGCAACATCAAAACTTAAAACAAACAGAAAATATTAAGTATATGATTGGGTTCAACTTATAATCAATATCTTGCTCTTTAAGCCAAAGATTTTTTAGTACGTTCATAAGAGCTATTTATTCTAATTGACGGCATTTGTCATTAAGGGGTCGTTTTAAAATAATTGGAACAAAATTCGAACTTTAGCTTAAAGAGCAAGGTATTGACTAGATGGCGAACCCTCTAATATACATATTAAAAACCCCTGAATATAGAAGTTCGTTACGTAATTTAATTTGTAAGTTACGTATATTTATTACTAATAAAAACGTTCATAAATAAAATTACACAAGTTTCGAGAAAGCCATTTAACCAAAAAAAATTAAAATTAATATGCAAATTTTTTTTTAATTATTCATGTACGCTGAGTCAAAATCAAAACCTGCCATAATTCAATAACGTTCAAAAATTAATTAAAAAAAGTTTTTTTAACTGAAAGTAAGGAACGACGTTAGAACTTAAAACAAACAGAAATTATTCCGTATATGAAAGGGACTCTGCCCTCCTCAACGCCTCGCTCTTTACGCTAAAGTTTGACTTTCTCACAACTTTATTTTTTTTAAAAAATAAAAAACTTTAGCGTAAAGAGCGAGGCGTTGAGGAGGGCAAAGCCCCTTTCATATACGTAATAATTTCTGTTCGTTTTAAGTTTTAACGTCGTTCCTTACTTTCAGTTAAAAAAACTTGTTTTTTTTATTTAATTTTTTCAGAGGTAAAAATCAAAATCAGCATTCGTTACAATTGGGTCATTGCTAGGATGTACCGTCTCTATGTTCAAATGCACTTGAAAAAATTAGCTTGAAACAGAATTATAAACGCCCGCCAAAATCTTAAAATGTGAAAATAGACTAACTTAACTTGGTGACAACAAAAGAAGGGAGCACCACCCCACTGATTTAGCTTTTCATCCTTTAAGTGGGTCAAAAGTTCATTTTATCAAATGAACCAAATGTTTGACCATACTCTTTTTTCTGTAGGTCCCAAAAAAATAACAACACTAAATAAGTGACAATTGAATTTTGTAGGATTAAGCAGATACGTTTTCGTTTTGACTTCGAAATTTTGAACACTCGCCAAAACAGTTCATTTGTTACTGAAAAAAAATTCACTTTGTCTGCTAGCTTCTGGATAAATAAGTCTTCTTAGCTTCAGACTTGACAATTAGAAACAATTTCATATTGAAAATATCTTTAAAAAGATAACTCCCGACAAATCCTTCTTACGTAAATTTATTTGAGTGGTAGGCCCTAGGCCTATCTTTAGATTTTGAAAAAAAAATTGTATCCTTATTAAAAATTTAAAAGTGGGAAACGTAGATTTTGATAAAAACATTTTTTGTATCTTTCAAACAGTTCGTGGTAACGAACTATAAGAAAGGAGCGACCCGGCTCAATAGTAACCGAAACTCTAAAAAATTTTGGTACCTCTGATAGATACATCAAAAGAATTGGATTTTTATGCTGATTTCAAATACATAGATTTAATTAAGTTTAGTCTTAACCATCAAAAGTTACGAGCCTGAAAAAATATACCTTATTTTCAAAAAAAGGGGAAACACCCCCTAAAAGTGATAGATTAATGAAAAGTAGACCATCAGATTTAGCGTGTCAGAAAACCCCAATGTAGATGTTTTAAACCCGTATCTGCGTTGAATTTTGTATTTTTTTTTTGTCAGAAGAAAGATCACCGATAGGTGTTATTTGTTTTTCGTTTGTTTTTTGTTTTTCCCAGGGGTGATCGTATCAATCCGATGGTCCTGGAATTTTGCGGGAGGGCTCATACGAAAAGAAATTAAAAGTTCTAGTGCCCTTTTTTAAATGACCAACAAAATTGGAGGGCCACTAGACCCCCTCCCGCGTTAATTTTTTTCTAAAAGTCACCCAACCAAAATTTTGAGATAGCTATTTTATTCAAAACAGTCGAAATTCTAATAACTATGTCTTTGAGGATGACTTAACCCGCACAGTCCCCGGGGGAAGGCTGCAAGTTATGAACTTTGCCCTTTGTTTCAGAGGCCCAATAGTAAAGACCATACGGCTCTAATGTTATATTAGTTTTTTTTTCCCAGAGGCAATTCTTATGGAAGTAGTCGTCACATAGACTTTGGAAGGAGCTAATTCGATTGGAAATCGGAAGTTCTAGTGCCCTTTTTAAGAGTCAAAAGTGATATGAGGGCAACTACCCCCACGCCCTTTTTCTTACCAAATGCATTCGATAAATATTTTTAGATATAACTCCGGTGTCGACACAACCCCTAGGGCCCAGGGGCAGGCGTTGTAAGTTAGGCCCCGGGGGCATATATGGTTCTTATGGAAGGGACGTTCGTATAAACTTCAGAGAGGGCTCATTTGATTGGAATAAAAAAGTAATAGTACACTTTATAAGAGTCAATTTAGAACGGAGGGCTGCTAGCCCCCCCTCCACACCCTTTTCCTCAAGCCCATCCCATAAGAACTTTGAGATGGCCATTTTGTTAAAAATAATTCAAAGATCATATAACAAAAACTCCGGGGTCGACACAGCACCCCAGGGCCCGGGACAGGCGTTGTAAGTTATGCCCTGGGGGCATATATGATTCTTATGGAGAGGATGCTCGTATAAACTTCAGAGAGGGCTCACATCATCTAAGTGGAAAGTCCTAGTTCAGTTTTTGAGAGTCAAAAGACATTGTGGGGCAACTAGCCCCCACACGCCTTTTTTTCCCCAAATGCATCTGATAAAAGTTTTGAGATAGCCCTTTTGTTAAAATTAGTTCAAAGGTCAGATAATAAAAACTCAGGTGTCGACACAACCCCCAGGGCCCGGGTGCAGGTGTTGTAAGTTATGGACTGGGGGTATATATTGTTCTTATCAAAGGAATACTCGTATAAACTTCAGAGAGGGCTCATTTGATTGGAAATTGAAAGTTATAGTTCAATTTGTAAGAGTTAAAAGAGATCCGAGGTTAACTACCCCTCCCCCCCCTTAGCCTTTTTTTCACTAACCCATCCGATAAAAATTTTGAGATGGCCATTTCGTTAAAAATAGTTCAGAGGTCAGATAAGAAAAATTCCGGGGTCAATACAACCACCAGGGCCCAGTGACAGGCAGCATTGGATGTCCATATTAGACCAGGTAAGCCCCCCCTAAAATTCAGCCTATGGGCGCCCATGATATTCAATTTAAGCTTTACTTGTTTCCAGATTTATTTATTCATTTATATTAGTACCTGTCGTATATTTTTTTGCTATGATTGTTTATTTAATTTCTGCTCGTTTTGGGTTTCATTTATTCTTTAATAGTAATTTCTGCTTGTTTTGAGTTTGAATTATTCTAGGTTTCTATTTCTTCTGATCTTAAGTTTAATATGGCCTTTACTTCTTTGCTTCTTTTTTTTAGAGAACTTCTTTGTCGGAAAGTTTTTTTTTTAATTAATACATATAGTATTGGTTATTTGGACGGTTTCGGACGGTATACAGACGGTTTCTGGAGGGATTTTTTTGGGGGAGGGCAGGGGAGGGGGTTACGCGGGACGATCAATCTATGGAGGAAATTTTCATTGGAAAGAGAATTTTCTATGAAGGGGGCACTAAATTTCTCAGTATTATTTAAAAAACGATCAGAAACTAAATAAAGAAAACCATTTTTTTGCAACTGAAAGCAATGAGCAACATTAAAACTTATAACGAACAGAAATTATTACGTATATGAGGGGGTTTGCCCCCTCGTCAATACCTCACTCTTTATACTAAAGTTTTTTTTTGAACTTTCAAAAGAGCTCTCTATTCTAATCACACGGTCTTTGTGATTCAGAGGTCATTCTTAAAGAATTGGAACAAAATTCGAACTTTAGCGCAAAGAGCCAGATATTGACTAGGAGACAAACCCCCTCATATAAGTAATAATTTCTGTTTCTTATGTGTTTCAATGTTGCTCCTTACCTTCAGTTGAAAAAACTTGTTTTTTTATTTAATATTTTAACAAATCCAACAATTATTGACCACCTTCCTTACAATTCAGTAAGTTGATGCTAATTTTCAGTGTCACAAAAAATATTTTTCACTATTCGTAAAATACTCAATATTCAAAGAGTTTTATAGTTAAATTTAAAACTTAAGGCTTCAAGAGGCCAACTTTCCCCTGAATATACATTACCAAAAACTTTTTTTTATCACTTTGGTTCAAAAGGAATAATAGGAAAAAGTAATAAAAAACAACCGGAGAGCATAATTTGCAAAGTATAATTATTTTCAATATTTTGTTTGGGCCATTAAATTGGCTTCAAAAAATATAGTATTCATAGCTTGACTCTATCAGTATGGAATCTTTCTGGCTAATTTGTCAACATATCAGTCTTTCGCCGAGGGAAAATGTGGCAAAAAAAAAAAAATGATGAAAAAAGTAGCGTTATTCATCGGGATTATTAAGATCAAGAACTAAGTTATTATGGAAATGTCTCATAAGTAATCAGCCAGACTAAAAAAAAACAGCAAAAAAAACAGCAAAAAACAGCAAAAATGAGAATTTCTAAATTAATTCTGACAAAGAAATTAATATTAAAGTAAATTTAGTTTAAATTAACGCTGATTAAAACTGACGTGAGTTAATCATGGTTCAAAATGTGCCCTGTAATTCATGAAGAGTATTTCATCCTCCTCTTGAGTTCCAAAATATCGGTTAACTTGAATTAAAAACTGAATAAAAGAGCGTATTTTACTTTTGAATACGAAAAAAAAAATACTTTTTTGGATTTAAGCCTACCTGATCATGGTGATACCAAAATACGTATGCTGGTGGTTCTGGACTATATTGAATAATGCATGTGAGGTTGATTCTACTACCGTGATCTACATGAACATCTGGCCCACCAAGAATAGTTGCTTTCGGTACTAAAAAAACAAAATTAATGGTTAAAATTTCTTTAGTGTTAAATGCTTAATTTTACACTAAAATTTTAAATATCGTATGCTGTTGGTTCTGTACAGTAATAGATAATGCATGCGAGGTTATTATTAACATGGGGGCATGTTAACAACGCATTTGAGGTTGATTCTACTACCGTGATCTAAACGAACATCTAGCTCACCAAGGATAGTTGCTTTCGGTACTAAAAGGACAAAATTAATGGTTAAAATTTCTCAAGTGTTAAACTAAAACTTAATTTTACACTGAATTTCTTAAATTTGAGGCATCGTATGCTGGTGGTTCTGAACTGCACTAAATAATGCACTCGGGGCTATGTTAGCATGAGGGTATTTTAATAATACATGTGAGGTTCATTATGCTACCATGATTTACGTGAAAATCTTGCCTAACAAGAATAGTTGCTTTCGGTACTAAGAAAAGCAATATCAATCGTTAAAATTTATTAAGTGTTAAATTAACGCTTAATTTTGCACTGAAGTTCTTAGATTTCAACACAATGAATTGCCTATTTTGTTTATTCTTGAATATCTCAACAAAGATTTGATTCTTCGAAGGGGGGGGGATAGAAAGTGAGAAGGTAGAGAAAACCTGAAATATTAGATAGTTTTGACATATCGGAAAAAAAAATTTGGGACCTAGTTCTTTATGGTTTCAGAAAAAAATTAATATAAATAATACTATTATTTCTTATTTAATACTTTCTTCGAAAAGATTTGAGAAGTTTTTTCTTCGATTTTTCTTTGACAAATAATAACATTTTTATTTTGACTTTAGACAAATTAGGTGTTAAAATTATTTTCCTAATTGCCCAAAATACCATCTCACTACATATGATAATTCATATTTTGAGAACTTGGAAATAGTGATTCTTTCATAAATGACTGCTTTTAATATGTATATATTTTTTTTTTTGCATTCGCAACATAAATAAACAATGTTTCTTAGCAAAATAAGAACTAATTGTAATTTTGCTAAAAAGATAAAATTTCCAACAAATTCCTATATTTGAGACTCTAGTTTTCATCAAATAGCACCCATGAGATTATTCATGGGGGCTTCAATCCACGAAAATTTTGGGGGAAGGGTAAAACTTTAATTTTCAAAGTCAAAGGGCTGTATTTGTTGTTTTACCGATTCTTTTGAACGAAAATACACAAGAAAAATGTATTTTTCAATTAAAATAAAAAAAAATATATAAAGACAAAAACAATAAACAGAATTTTTAAATATAAGAGGTAAAGGGACAAGAAAGTACAGGGAGGCAAGTACCACGAACGGCCCCCTTCAAATCAACATGCTTGATCTTTTTTTCATGCAAAAACTTTTGCAAAAATCTGGTTTCCAGGAATTGTCACTGTTGACTGAAAGAACAAAATTAAGCATTAAAATTTCTCGGAGTAAAGTCCGTTCATCTGTAAATGCCTAACTAATATTTAAGCAAATTTTTGAAAACTGACAATTGAGACTAGATGGAGCCATGCCTGATTGAGGAGTCTGTGGATTCTATCTGCCTGTATCCCTTAGAACTATGATCGTAGGGCTGATCTTATTGATCTAAAGATTGCAGAACACTGAAAGGGGGCCATGGGTATCGCAAGGAGTGGCAGGGGGGCCATGGCCCTCTAGAAATTTGGGACTATAAAATAATAAGGAAACCAAAGGAAAGAGAGCAGAATAGAGAAAAACCATTGAAAAAATCCGTGTTGCCCCATTGCTGGCTGCCTGCCAATAGATTTTGACCCTCAATATGGAAAATATAAAATCAAAATTGTGACTGAGTGACCCCTTTTCAGTTTTCCACAATTATTTTTTTTATACGATTTGGTTGGAGTAACAAAAAAATTAAATTCTTCATAGTAATGAATGGTAAGTAAATAATTGTCCTTGTCAATAACGAAAGTATAAGCGCCTAACTATTGACAAAATTCAATCATATAATCAGCTCTTTATAGTTGTCCTAAATATGTATTTGTTGATTAGTAATCAGAGCAGCTATTAGTACACAAGAAAGTTCATATTATTGCAGAAAACACAAGGAACAAAAACTTAATAAGAGGCAATTTCGTTAAAAATATGCCATCAACTTTTGCTTGCATTGCAAGAGTACCCTTAAGCAGATATATGAAGCCAGTATAATCAGAAAAGTTTTCAATGAATGGAATGCTGGAAATTTCTGTGTTTTCATCCTGAAAAGACACGTTTTTTATGTTTTATAAATTCTTTCTAGGAGTGATTGTATTTATCCAGTTGTCACTTTGAAAATGATTTAATTTGTACAGTTATGAAGTATAAAGGTGTCAGTAGTATTAGGTCAATTACTCCGATGACAGACATATCCCATCATTCTGACGACACACATAACCTATCATTCCAAGCGCACAGGAAACCCATCTCTCCGACAACACACATGATGTTATTACAACTTTCGGGACAAAAAGGAAATTTCTGGAAGCATTATTATCTGAGTTTTGCTTGGCAAGTATTTTGTTCAATAATTGAAGAGAGTTTGAAGTGAGAGGATGTCTAATAAACTAAGTTTTGATTTGGATTATAATATACAATTGGTAGAGATCTTTTTATGCTCTAATGGAATCAAGCCGAAAATTGATTATTGATTATTGATAATTGATTATGACTGCAACCGGCCAGGTATCATTTTTGTAATGTAATGGTCCTGAGCACATTGTTGTTGGATTAAGATCAAGAGGAAGGTTTAACGGTGATTCCCCCAATGCTACCGACTACATAACGAAAGTCATAGATGACGTTATTGTTAACTACAGTTATGGATGGTGACATGTTTTCTTTTCCAACAGTACTTTTATTTAGCTTCTAAGCCTTTTTCCATTGATTTGATGAAATTTGTGTTTGATGTAGGAATTGAATGTGAGACCTGTGATTTTTTATGGTAAAATAACGACACGTTACTCGACTGAGCCAACAAGTCATTGAAAATATTACGTTCTTTGAAATACATTCTATAATAATCAATGTATTGTTTCCGGGACGTTGGCCAACTAGTATTAATCGTCACCACATCGTATCGAGTTACTTATGTAATAGATTTCTCAATTGGATTTTTTGGTATGTATTATCAGTGATACGTTTCCGGTAACCATTTCTGACATCATTCCGGGAATATTCATGCCACGTTCATTTGAGATACATTCGGGACAGACATATTCTTTTAATGGTTAATGAAACATGTTTCGATCTCGAAAAATTGTAATACGTCCGACCACACCCGTTGAATTTATATTGACACTATGTTATATGTGTTTGTATATCTGATATCATCTTTGGCTTAAAAAACATCCCTCCCTACTAGCCATTCTTGAACTATTGAATTCAATCTGTGAAATATTTTTGAATTTGGATTTTCAGGGGACGGCGAAGAGCAATATGAAAACTAAAAAGCACATAAACAACAACCTTCGGGTAGTTTGCGAGCTTAGCCCTTAGGGCGAATCTTAATAATTTTTGATTCTGAACATTTGTTTAATAAAATTTTTTAACTTGGAATTTTTTTATGCGGCCGCCCATAGTACCCTATGGATGGGCATCAACAGTAGATGGTTTGTTGTGTCAGCGTTGCGTTGAATGCTCACAAAGGATAGATGTTTGAACTATGAGACAAGCATTAATGGAGATCATATTAGAAATGTGCGTGCGTTGTCATGACTGTGAGCGATTAAATTCCTTTAGAGTATTGAAATAATTCAACATTGCTGATGATGGACATGCAAAAGTGACCTTTTCAGAGAAGCTAGTGCTCAAAGATAATGTAAGTCTGAAACTAATAGTTGACGACGAGGGACAACTTCTTGCTTATATTTCTGGTAACACGCTACCTGCTGATAGATCCTACCGTCAATTTTTCAGTATTAGCATTAAATTGAAAGTAAAGGGGCAAAGAAAGGCATACTGCTGCACTAGTGTAAAAATGCATATCATGTCTATTTGCAAAAGCTGCATACTATGTAAAAATAATGTGGTAATAGGCAGTGAAATTGAAAGCAAAAAAATGGCATTGGCAGAAAGCATAACAACGGGGCTATGAAGATGAATAAGATCATATATGGATCATATAAAGATCATATATGGTATACCGACAGATACAGTCAATGAGCCCAATAAAACCAATGATGAAATGTGTGATGGTTGTAACTGAATCCATCTTAGAACTAATGTATGTCTCAAAAAACGGAATAAGTAACATGTCAAGAGAAAACACAATTAAGTATTTTCTGGAACAGACTCAAAGTGTTCGTTTTTTTAATATGATATTCAAACTATCATTATTTCAATAAAAGTATTTTAAACAATAATTTGATATGTTTCCATTAATTTAAGGGTACGCTAGCAAATCAAAAGTTTAGTATGTTTACTAAAAACCAAGAGATTTAAGAAAAGGAAAAAAGAGACAGGTTAACAACCACTCAGACACACAAGCATAGTAAGGGAGAGAGAGAGAGAGAAACACCTACAAACACACAGAGACAGACATACAAACAGACAAAGACAGATACAAAAACATGAAAACATCCGCTTAGACACACAGGCATAGTGAGAGAGACAAGGAAACAGCAACTCGGACACACAGGTAATGTGTGAGAGAGAAAGAGAAAAAAACACGTACGAACAAAGAGAGTCGGACACACAAACACACAAAGATAGACATGGAAACACTCAGAAACCCAGGCGTAATGAGAGAGAGAGAGAGAGAGAGAGAGAGAGAGAGAGAGAGAGAGAGAGAGAGAGAGAGAGAGAGAGAGAGAGAGAGAGAGAGAGAGAGAGAGTGAGAGAGAGAGAGAGAGAGGGAGAGAGAGAGAGAGAGAGGGAGAGAGAGAAAGAATGAGAGAGAGAGAGAGGGGGAAGGAGAGAGAGGAAGAGAGACGGAGAGAGAGAGAGGAAGAATAAGAGAGAGTGAGAGAGAGAGAGAAAAAACACATACGAACAAACAGAGTCGGACACATAAACAAACAAAGATAGATATGGAAACATGCAAACTCCCGCTCAGACACATAGAAAAAATGACAGAGACATGCAAACAGCCGCTCTAACACACAGGCTTAGTAAGAGAGAGAGAGAGAGAGAGAGAGAGAGAGAGAGAGAGAGAGAGAGAGAGAGAGAGAGAGAGAGAGAGAGAGAGAGAGAGAGAGACAAAACACATACATACACAGAGTGTCAGAAGCACGAACAAACAAAGACAGATGCGGAAACATGCAAGCATCCACTAAAACACACAAGCATAGTTAAAGAGGCAATTAAACAACCCCTCAGACACACAGGCATAGTAAAAGGAAAGAGAGAGAGAGAGAGAGAGAGAGAGAGAGCGAGAGAGAGAGAGAGAGAGAGAGAGAGACAAAAACACCTACAAACACACAGAGTCAGACATTTCTGACTCTCTCTGATGTTTGCATATCGCTCTGACTCTCCGTACCTGTGTGTCTGGGCGCGTGTTATCTTGTGCCAGTGTCTGTTAATTGTGCGTTTGTGTGTCTGAATCTGTGTGTTTGTAGGTGTTTCTCTCTCTCTCTCCCCCTGTCTGTCTCTCTCTCTCTTTCTCTCTCTCTCTCTCTCTCTCTCTCTCTCTCCCTCCCCCTCTCTCTCTCCCTCACTCTCTCTCTCTCTCTCTCTGTCACTTTACCTGTGTGTCTGACCGGCTGTTAGCAAGTCTATCTCACATAGCCTGTGTGTCTGAGCAGGTGTTTGCATGTTTCCATGTCTGCCTTTGTTTGTTTGTGTGTCCGACTTTGTGTTTTCGTATGTGTTTTTCGTATTTTCGTATATCTCTCAAGGCCGTATCCAGGGGGGGGGGTTACTCGGTTTAAACCCCCCCCCCCCGAAATTTTTGACCGAGTCGAAAATAAGTCGAAAATTAGTAAAACCTGGGTAAAAATCAGCAAAATTAATCGAAAACTGAGTAAAAAATTAGTAACCCCCCCCCGAAAAAAAATCCTGGATCCGCCCTTGATGTCTCTGTCTCCCACTATGCCTGTGCGTCCGAGTGGCTGTTTGCTTGTCTCTCTTACTATGCCTGCGTGTCTGAACGGGTGTTTGCATATTTCTGTGTCTGTCTTTGTCTGTTTGTCTGTCTGACTCTGTGTGTTTAAGATGGGTTTTTTTTTCTCTCTCTCTCTCTCGATATGCCTGTGTGTCTGAATGGGTGTTTGTCTGTCTCTCTGTTACTTTCCTTACATCTCTGGATTTTTAATAAACATTCTAAATGTTTGATTTGCTAGCGTATCCTAAAATTAAAGGAGACATAACAAAGTAATGCATAACATATTTTTATTGAAATAATGGTATGTAGAATATCATCATAAAAAAATGCCTTTGGTTTATTCTATAAAATGCTTCACTTGTTTTCTCTTGACATGTCAGTTATTCCATTATTTGTGTCATACATGAGTTTTAAAATGGATTCAGTTACAACCATCACAAATTTCATCATTGGTATTATTGGGCTCATAGACAGTAGCCCCGTCGTTATGTTTTCTGCCAATGCCATTTTTGTTTTGCTTCCAATTTCACTGTCTATTACCACATTATTTTTACATGTTTTGTAGTTTTTGCACATAGACATGATATTCATTATTACACTAGTGCAGCAGTATGCCTTTCTTTTCCCCTTTGCTTTCATTTGAATGCTAATACCGGAAAGACAAAGATAGGATCTATCAAAGGGTAACAAGGTACCAGAATTATAAGAAAGAAGTTGGCCCTCGTCCTCAAGTATTAATTTCAGACTTGCATTATCTTTGAGCACTAGCTTCTCTGGAAATGTCACCATCGAATATCCGCTATCAACAATGTTGAATTTTTTCGATACTCCAAAGGAATTTAATCTCTCACTGTTCATGACAACACACACATACATTTCCAATATGATATCCATTAATATTTGTCTCAGTTTTATAATATCTATCCTTGTCAGCATTCAACGCAACAGTAACTTTATCATGTATACATACTTTCTTCGAATATTTCATCTTCACTTTTTTTTAATATAATGTAGTGTTTATCCTAATATGGTGTAATTGTTTGAGAAATTGATTGCGCAAATAAGTTGTTACGATGTAGTGAAGCTTAACATCAGTTTACCAACGTCCCTGAAACAATACATTATTTGCCTTAGAAATTATTTCTAAGGATGTAAAATTTTCAACAAATTGTTGACTCAGTCGAATAACGTGTTGTTCTTTTACCATAGGAAATCATTGGTCTCACGTTCGATTCCTACTTCAAGTATAAATTTTATATCAATGGAAAACTCCTTAGAAGCTAAAAAATGTATCGTATACTATAACTATAGTTAACAATAACGCCATCTATGACTTTGGTTGTGTAGTCGGCAGAATTGGGGGAATCACCGTTAAACGTTTTTTTAATCTTAACCCACTGAAGATGTGCTCAGGACCATTGCATTACAAAAATGGTCCCTGGCCGGTTGCAGTCATAATCATTAATCAATAATCGTCTCAATACCATTAGAGTACAAAAAGATCTCTTCCAGTTTTATATTGGAATCCATATCAAAACTTAGTTTCTTAGACATCATGTCACGTCGAACTATTACATAACCTACTTAAATTATTGCATAACATACTTGCCAAACGAAACTCAGATAATAATGCTTCCAGATATTTCCCTATCGTCCCGGAAGTTGAGATAACATCATGTGTGTTGTCGGAATGATGGTTTACCTCTGCGCTTGGAATGATGGGTTAAGTTTGTCGTCAGAATGATTGGCTATTTGTGTTGTCGGAATGATTGGCTACATGCGTCGTAGAAGTGATGGGTTATTTGTGTCGTCGGAATGATTGGCTATGTGTGTCGTCGGAGTAAATTGACCCAATTCTACTGGTGTCAAATATATTGGTTTTTTGTATTAAAAATTAAATTAAACAAATTGAATGAAAATTTTTTATTTGATTTTTTTAAGCTTAGTTTTAATGTTTTACTCTGAAAAAACTACTTTGACATTACGTTACTTTTTAAAAACACTGAGTCTAAAGCCATTAAATATTTCGGTGTTCGATAATCAAGTTCAAAACTGTCGATATGTTAAAAAATATTCGTTCAACGCTTCGGCATTGCTCAGCAGAACTGAATGCTGAGAGTTTATATCTTAGTTTTTGTAAGTAGACTATTGTTTTACATATTTTTTGTAATTAATTACTTTTTTCATTTTTTTTTTCATTTTAAATTTAATTGGCATAATTTTTAACTTGCTTTTAGAAAAATATTTGTATCTAAGCTTCATTAAATAAAAAAAAGAACAAGCTTTTTCAACTGAATATAAGGAGTAACATTAAAACTTAAAATGAACAGAAATTTTTGCGTATGTGACGGGGGTTGCCCCTGCTCAGCGCCTCGCTCTTCACGCTACAGTTTTCGGCACTTTTAAAAAAGTTTATTATTGTTCTAATTAAACGACTTTTGTATTCAGGAGTCGTTTTTAAAGAACTGGGACACGATTTAAACTTTAGCGAAAAGAGCAAGCTGTTGAGGAGGGGGCAACCCCATCATAACGCAATAATTTCTGCTCGTTTTAAGTTTTAATGTTGCTCCTTACTTTCATTTGAAAAAACTTGTTTTTTTATTTGTTTTCTGATCGCCATTTAAATAACGCCAAGATACCTGGATCCTCCTCTACGGAAAAATCCCCCTCCCCACAGAAATATCATCTGGACGATTCAATCTTGATGAGAATTTTCCCCGAATAAAACCCCTTAACATTTCCACGCGTAAAATTGAATCGGTAGAGATTAAGTAAGACATATAAAGAAATTTCGTATAGAAATTTTAGCAAATTCACCAAGCGTAAAATTTTCCATGAAAAATTAACCTCCTGGGAAATTCCATTTGCATAGAATATTCTCCCCTTGCAAAATCCTCCCAGCAGAAAATTCCCCCCCCCTCCCCAACCGAAAAATGTATGCATACTTCCCAATAAAAAATACTATACGTAGGCTAAGCAATGGGGAAATTTTATAACTTAAAAACCTTGCCCCTGGGGCTATAGGGGATCATTTTATCTCCAAATACATGGTTATTGGACCTTTCAACTAGGCTGAACAAGAAAGGTTGTCTCAAAATTTTCATCGGACGATTTTAGGGAAAAAGTGGCGTAGGAGGGGCCCTAGTTACTCTCCGATTTTTTGGTTACTTAAAAAGGGCACTAGAACTTTTTATTTCCGTTTTAATGAGCTCTCTACCGACGTTCTAGGCCCACTGGGTCGATAAAATCACCCTTGGAAAAAAAAACACGCATCATTGATCTTTCTTCTGGCAAAGAACTACAAAATTCCACATTTTTGCTGATATGAGCTTGAAAACTCTAAAATAGGATTCTTTGATACGCTAAATCTGATGGTGCACTTTTCATTAAAATTCTATGACTTCAATGGGTCTTTCCGCCTTTTTTCGAAAATAAGATAAATTTTCTCAGGCTCGTAGCTTTTGATGGGTATAGACTAAGCTTAATGCAACTTATATATTTGGAATCATTATAATAAGCCAATTCTTTTGATATATCTAATGGTATCAAAATTCCGTTTTTTAGCCTTTCGGTTACTATTGAGCCGGGTCGCTCCTTACTTACAACTCGTTACCACGAACTATTTGATTACCCATCAAAATCCAAACAGAGATCATTGAAATATTGATCGTTTTTTCTGCGTTACCAAAAGTATTGTTTTCGTAAAAATTTACAGTTTCATGAAATGTAATTAAACAAATAGAAAAGGTTTTTCAACTAAATAAAGAACAAGTTTAAATCTTAAAACAAATATAAATTACTCTGTATACAAAGGGGAATGTCCCCTTCTCAACAATTTGCTCACTCAACAAAAGTTTTTAGTGCTTTGAAAAATCTTTCTTTTCCAATTGCAAATTTTCTTTAAAAGTCTGGACAAAAGCCAAATTTCAGTGAAGAGTAAGAAGCTAACGAGGAGACATCCCCCTTCATATAAAGAATAATCTGTTTAAATAGGTTTCAAATCTGTTCCTTGCTTTCAGTTGAAAAGCTCTATTTTTAATAAACTTCTCATTGTTTTCCAAATCATTCCCAGGCCTAAAAAGATGTAATTTGAGGTACCGGTCCCTTAAATCCCTGGTTAATTGCTTTTAAAAAATGTAACTCAATAATTGAACGTTGATTAGTACCGTCCTAAGTTTAAAGTTGCAATTTAAATTTGGATAAAATTTAAATATACTTAAAAATTTGTCGAATAATAGTAATTTTGGTAAAAAGCCCTTGTTAATATTACTACTATAGAATTACGGTTGGATGAAAAGGAGTATTATTGTTTGTATGGATAGAAATTCTGTGAGGCTTTTGATCTTCTTCATAACTGAAGCCATCATAACCTCTACCATGGGATTTTCTTATCGAAAAATACATTACATCCATTTGTTTAAATGCACAGAAGAACTTCATATAAATAGAAAAAGAAAATTATTACTGTTTAAAATTGCTAAAAACTAAGTTTCTAGCAGTATTTGCCATCCCAAAGAGATTTCATGGCGGGACTTTTGATGGCCCGCCTTGCCCTTTCCACCTATATCCTGGTAGATATGGGAATGTAACTTTGTAGCTGTATAAAGAAACAGTTTAGTTAATTCCTACTCCCCCTACCTCTTTCGACAGGTTATCTGAAGCCTCATGAAGAGTAAGCAGTTTGTCCATTAAAATGTACTTTTCTTTAATCTACCCTACCCCACCTAAACAATGACCTCCCCTCTCCCTCATTATAGCTACTACGCAATTACAGATCACCAGACGTAGCCTAATCTTATTACGAATAAAGCGAGTCAACTTGGTTGAATCCAGTACTGTCACCGTGGGGCATTACTTCTTTTGCAACAGGCCTAAAATATAGTTATTGACACATTTAAATCAATTAGCTTCTTGGGATTTTAAATTGATTGCAAATTCGTCCTCTTTGGGGTGAAGTCGTAGCTTGGTGCCTTAAATGCCAGAAAACTCGACTTTCCTCTGGCCCAATCTGTATGGTCACTTAAAAAATAGACTTAAATTTACGTTTGAATGAGCGCCCTTCCAATTATCTAGGACCTTCGGTTTGATAAAATCAACCCACGGGAAAAACAAAACGATCTAACATGCATCAACGATGTTCCTTCTGAAAAAAAAAAATGCGAAATTCCACATTTTGAAGATAGTACCTTGAAAGCTCCACGGTAGGGTTCTCTGATATGATGTATCTAATAACGGAATTTGCGATAAGATCGCTTGCATTTTTGGGGGTGTTTCCCCCTTTTTAAAAATCAGGTGAATTTTCTCAGATTTTTGGTTTTGGGTTGGTGACAATAAACTGAAAGAATTTTATATATTTAGAATCAGTATATAAAGCAATTTTCATGAGAATTATATTTTTAGTTTTGGTGAATATTGGCCCAAATTACTTTTTACTTCCAGTGTTTTATCACAGACTATATGATAAGGTTCTCTTGTGACGAATCACCCCCTGGAAAACAAAACAAACTAACATGCATCGACGATGTTTCTTCTGAAAAAAAAGCGACATTTTGCATTTTGAAGATTGGAGCTTGAAACCTCTACGGAAGGGTTCTCTGATATGATGTATCTAATAAAGGAATTTTCAGTAGGATCGCTTGCTTTTTTGGGGGTGGTTTCCCTTTTTTCAAAAATCAGGCAAATTTTCTCAGATTGTTGGTTTTGGGTTGGTAACAAATAATTTTATATACATAGAATCAGCATACAAAGCCGATACTTCCAGTGTAGCAATTTTCATAAGAATTCTATTTTTAGTTTTGGTGAATTTGGGCCCAAGTCACTTTTTTCTTCCAGTTTTTTTTATCACAAACTATTTTGTAAGATTCCCTTGGGACTAAAATTTCTTTGAACCTGTTTTAGCTGAATAGGACAATAAAAAGAAATATAGTCAATTTGACAACTGGATAGTTAAGTTTGAATATGTTGTTTATCTTTCGCTATTCTATTTTTAATATTTAAATATATAAGAGATTTAACTTCGAGGGGGAGGATTGTCCTGTTATTAAAGAGGTATATTTTATGTGGCCGCTATAAAATTAAAACGTGGTATCTATGCAGGCAGGATGATTTTAGAGTATCCCTACTCTTTCTAGTCACGGCACCAAGCTTGGCTATCTTACTTATTTCAAGAAAGGGATATGACGGAATGGGGTTATTATGAAACATACACCAAAAGATAGCCTAAAAAACCGTAATACCGAAAATAAAAACGGTACTTTAAAACAAGTTAGGGGGGAATATATCCAATTTGGATCTGATTTTCAGATTTCCCGAAAAGCGCTATCTAGCGAGCAAAAGTCGCGAACCCCGGTTTTAGACGTCATTTTCCGGTATCTTTTAGAAGAAAAAAGCAAGATTGGTGTTGGTTTGACTGCCGTGGTTTTAGTATCAAGATCGAATCAAGACAACAGAACTGGAGAAAGAAGTTCCTGGCGAAAGTTTTTGGTTAATTCAGTGGAGGTTGCATAGCATGTGATGTTATTTGTGAGTAAGGCCTTTTATGTATGTCACCACTTGGTCTCATTCGGTAATTTCTCTATTAACCAAAAAGTCTTGCGTGAAAGGGTATTCCTTTGAAGCTGATAGTAGAGTTCTCTATGTTTAAGGTCCACATTATGTGAGTTTGCGTTTGCTCTCTTGATCCATGTCCAAACCATATTGATTGGCAAACCAATAGCTGTACTTTTGGCACTTGCTTGCCAGGCATCACGACTGACACAAAGTTAGTCATGAATCTTAGCGGACAGAATTTTCCTATGCACTGCATGGATTGCATCAGTCAGGCCAAAATGAAATAAGTATGAAATAAACGGACCATGTGATTCATAGTTTAATCCTCTATCTGCAAACAATAATCATTTCACATAATTTAGAAAATTCTGGAATTTTCCGTTACCAGAATTTGAAAAGCCTGATTTTGTTTTAATTTTCGGTTTTCTCGGAATATGGGGTCTAAGCTGCCCCACCCACAACCCTTTAGCCTGTCCCCAAACACGGAATTAGATGTGTTCAAACGGATTTTTGGTCGCTATCGGCACTGACCAGGGCTCAGGCACCGATATGTTGCAGAAATAATTAAGTCATGAACTTGTTTCATATCCACCGGCACTGTTTAAGGTTACGCAAAGTGGAAGCACTGTCTTAAGAACTGGCAGTAAGTGTGCTTTATTAGAATTTCCGAAAGACTATCTTACCATTGAAAAGTGGCCAGCTGAAGTACTGAGTTTCCAAGAGGCAGCAAGTGTGGGAGTTGTTGTTGATTTTATGCCCTTTATAATAGGCCAACCTCCTAGGAGGGATAAAAGTTTAGTAGACTTTGCTAAAAGGACTTTTACAGATCTCCTTGGGAAACTTCCCAAACAAACAACCCAGATGCATGTTGTAGCAGACCGATATGATGGACTGTTTAAAGACATTGAGGGTTGTGAAGTTGTTTCTTTGAAGACAGTAGTGGTTACTATGAACGGCGTGGAAACAGGCCTGGAAAATCGTTTTGAATTTGACCGAATATGGTTCTTGACATCTGGGATTCTATCCTGCTTTATATCCTAAGTAAAGCAAAGCTTATAGAATACATGTTTGACCTTTGGACCGGTATTGACCGCAAAGGTACTTGCTTTTCCAGTGCGCCTATCAGGAGGATTTGCAGGTAGAACTGGAGTAGTTCAGCTGCTTCCAGGTAACCAGACTGTAAACTGCGAGAGATTTGCCAATGAACTGATCAGCATGCACGAAGAAGCGGATACCCGTGTCGCTCTTCTCATGGGTTTCTGTGCCAGGATGTGGTGCACGGATGTAATAGTGGAAGCAAATGACACAGACTTTGTGGTCATCTTGTTTCATGTCTTTTAAGACGATTGAAAAGCAAAGCCGTGCGACTCCTAATGTTTTGGTTCGCTTGCGGGACAAAGTCTTTTCGATAACTGAACTTGCAAATAGACTCCCATCGTATCTAGTGAATTCAATTGCGTTTTTTCATTGTTTCACCGATTCTGATACTGTGAGCTTCGTTTTCTCCAAAGAGAAGAAGACGATCCTTAGAGCAGCCGTGCCATGGTTACCTCGAATATCTGCTCTTACTGGGCAGATTTTGGAACAAATCAACCGAGTAGTTGAGCCAGAGGAAGATATTATGAAGCTATATTGCAAGATTTTGATTGCCTCATACAGAAAATCAGAGGAATTTTCGTGTTTGTATGACCTCCGTGATCACTTGTTGCCTCGCCGAAAAACGCTGAAGAGCCTGCCTCCAACCGACGACTCCTTTGCCTCACATGTGAAAAGGTGCATTTACCGGTGGTCCATTATGCTGCAAGCCCTTATTCCTCGCCTCTCGTACCTTTCTACGCTTGATTTTGGATAAGAGATGAAGGGCAGATGCATAATACCCATAAATCAACCCTTCCTGCTTGGCCATCCACTATTCAGAAAACTTTGCCATATTGCAAGTGTAAATCTTGTGGACAAAAATGTCCATATGCAGATAGAGGTTGCGATATTTTATGTTCTTGTTGTGGGAAGTGCTGCGAGGCCGAGGCTGATTCAGACAGGGAATAATTATGCGTGACTTGAAATGGAGGGATACTAGGAAAAAAACGTAATGAATTTGGGAATGTGAGTATTAAATAAATAGTGTTAATTCTGACTTTGTTTAGTTTGTTTACCTGCTTCATTGCTGCCATTGTTTCTAACTAATCGTTTTGGTTTGTTATGAAGACATTCTATGGCCTCTAGGTATTTCTATTTCGTAGTTGAGCGGAAAACTGCACCTCAAACTTTGTGGAAGATGTATTTTCTTGCATCAAACACCAAATATAATAAAATTTCAAGTTTCAGAGGGTTCCAACCCTCGCAAACAAGTGCCGTTGGTATTTTTCGAGTCAGCATGGTCGATTTAGGTGGGGGAGGGGTAGGCTAATTTTCGTACCTGCCCCATTCCGTCGTGGTATGTTTCAGATTTTCAACACCTGGCGCCCGGACTATTCTGTAAACTATTCTAAGGTGTAGGAAATTGCATAAAGACAAGTCTACATCTGTTATAATCTACGGAAGCGATAAATCTTTCTGTAATTTCGGTTTAGTTTGATTTTCTTTTAAGATTAAATGCATAATATTTAAATAGATTATTGGTTAAATAAATTGATCCCTTTGCCAGGAATCCTTGTCGTTTAAAATTTACTGTAGGCCTATTTTGTTTCATTTTGCATGCAACTTAATTGCTCTGTTTATTTGAGACTTTTTTCCTAAAAGTATTTAAAAATAAATTTATTCCTACGAAAAAATATCCTGAAATATATTCCCTGTCACCCAACCACCACTGCTATTTTTGCGTCCCCCCTGGAAAATTTTCTGCCGGCGCCCTTGAAAAGGGCTTCTTTTAAAACTCAAATTACAAGCGATAATTTCTATTTCATGGTTTAGAGCAGTGACTCCCAAACAATTTTGGACCAAAGTTGAGGCTCAGGTTTTTCAAAATTAAGGCTCCGAAGAATAGCCAGCCGAAGGGTGCACGTCATATCAATGGCCCACCAAAATATTGCCGTGGCCTTCTGGCAAGCCTGCCCCCCCACGTTGGAAACCAAGGATCTAGAGCTTATAGGGGGAAGGGGTAACTACCTCTCCTTGTAAATTTGGGCCAGGGGTCCCATTATGGAAAAAGGTAATTTGATGTTGCAAGTAAATACAGATATTCCAAGAAGAATGACTCAAATAAGCAAAATCTATTTTCCAGGTACTAATGCTCTTACTCCCCCAGGAGAAAATAACTGAAATGACATAAACTGAATGAGTAGGAAAAGTTTAAAAGAATGAATACATTTTATACCTTTCTGAAAGCAATATCAAAACAGGTTTAGTACGTATTTCATGAATGTTAGGTATGTCATAACGCAATTAGATCAGAGTCCTGCAAGAAATTTAGCCTGCATGGTTCAAATACCCCAGATAAATTTTTTCTGCTATTTCCTTTCCTTAGAGGCCGGTTCAGATGGAGGGACAGCCTTACCCAGTACTTCTCAATGATCGGTACTGATCTCCAAAAAGCAGTCACGCTTGCGCAGGACCGTTCGAAATGGAGGCAAAGAGTCTCATCTCTCTCTACGCTGGAACACCAGCAGGAGCCTTAAGTCAAGTAAGTCCATTTCCTATCCTTCCCTTTCCTTCCCCTCCGTAGCTTGAAATACAGAAAAATGTTATACCTATTTTGAATCAAAATCCCTCACGGATCATTCGGGTAATGGTCCTAAGCGATTAAATGTTAATCATTAAATTCTTTAAGATCGCAGCACGAATGTTCTAAACCGAAACACATTAATTACCAAAATAGTTACCAAAATAATTACCAAAATAGTAAATTACCAAAATAGTTTTGTTTGTCATTAAATTTTGTTTTTAAGGGTTTGTCATGCATTTGATTATAAATCTAAGGCTAATGCTATAATTCACAAGTTGAATATCATTAGGCACCTTCTTCTGCACGACTACTTCCACTGGGACTGCTTCTGCCATGTTCCTACAACTAATTAGAATCAAATTTTATCATTAATTAAACGCATTAGCTTACGGCATTGCTGTTAAGACACCAGAAATATGTCAATTAGAAATGAACAAAAATTAAATATATAGAAAGCTTAGTTTTCCCGTGAAAAATAAAGAGTGCAATTAATGCTAAAAATGAGAGAAAAATAGTTTTTAGAAAATGTCTATCGTAAAACGGTCAGAAATAATTATCAACGACGGGTTGATTCCACTATTTTTTTTTACCTATTTAGAATTTCATAAAAAGGCTCAATTTGGTTTTTTATTCTTTTTACTCGCTTAAAAGACTAAAACGGTATGGTTATTTTCTTTTCCTTTCTTAGATACACTTAAGCAACTGATTGGTAAAATAAAATCATGAGAAAATTAAGTCAAAGCAATTAAAAAACACACTTCTTAACCCGGAAGTATACTACCATAATATCTCTTTTTCTCTCTGGTAGAAGTCTCTCTGTGGAAAAGAACTAGTACTGCTTATTCTGAGATGTTCTATTATTTACTAGGAGATAGGTTCTAGACAGCAAAAATATTCTTGAGTTGCTTAGCAGTAGCTGAAGCCAACTTTACTGTTGGCAACCAACTTAAACTATGAGCTGCAAGTTTTCCCTATGTCATTTAATCAATTTTAGAATATAGTTTCCATTTAAAGTAAAGCATAGCATATATTAAATACGTAACCTAACCTAGCCTAGGTACCTTGCCCCCTCCCTAAACCCCAAAAACAATCGTTTAAATATTGTAACGCATTGAGAAACCACGGCTTTGCAATGATTTATCTATAGCGGTCTCTTGCAAATAGCCCGTTTGACGGGTTTCGTGACTGGTTTCCTTGATACAATTTATATCAGTGGGCCCGCATAATGCACCAGTACCAACCAATGAAAAACCCTAATTAACAGATGAATAAAATTAAATAAAAGCCAAAATTAGAAGAATTAAAACCAAATGCCTAACCTGGTTTCTTCTTTATAAATATGGCAAGCCAATGTGGTTTATGAAATTATTAGTTTTGAGCAATACGTTCTGTTTCAGGCAAAATACTGGAAACGGAAATGAGAGATTCTTTTCATGTTTCTTAGCATATAACTATCAAACATTTCTTGGTAACGAACTGTAAGTAAGGAGCGACTCGACCCAATAGTTACAGAAACTCTCAAAAAAGAGTTTTGATAACAATTATTACATCAGAATAATAGAGTTTTTTATACTGTTTTATTATATATAAAACTCATTAGGTCTGATCAAGCATATACACAAGATACTTTTGACCCCCCCCCTAAAATTTTGAGATTAATAAAATTTCCTCTATAAATATTGATTTCTATTGTGTTTCATGTAATTTGTCTTTTCGATTTTTACCCCACCCTCCACATTCAAATATTAGCACTTTCAAATACATTTATGTAAGCGTGTCTGGTATAAATAAAAGTTCTTTAAAAGTCGAATGTTTTGCAAAACTTGACTTAAAAAAATGTCACTACGCCCCTGATAAAGCGAAGAACATTGTCAGCAAAATTAAAAGAGAAAATGCGATAGCTGAAACCTCAGATGTATATGCAGAAAGTTTTTAGAATTATATATTTACATATTTTAGGAATTTGTTTGGTAAGCCTAACTTAATTGGGGAGTTTTAGTTACTAGAACCTATGAAAATTATCTTCTTTGCCAAGAGATCTTTGGGCTTGGGCCCCCTCCTCAAAGCTCAGGTAGACAACTTGTTTTCACTTTTTAATTGTTTGTGGTTTAGTTTGTAAGTCACGAATTTTAAAAGACACTGGGCTCTATTCTTGAGACTAGCCCATTTTTACGTTTCATTATTTTTTATTTTATTGTTGTAATTATATGCCCTTCCCTGTATACAGCGAGAGTTTATTTGCATGATCCATATAATTTTGTTTTTAATGAAAGAAACATACCAACTTAAATTAAATTAAAGGTTGTAAACTAATCTATGCCACTTATGTTTGCATTAAGTATACGAATTTGTACATCTAATTCATCGGTTCTTTCTCATATCCATTTGCTTTTGCTATGTTTTAATCTAAATTTATTTCTTTTTAATTTACTACTGTCGACATTAATTGAAAACATATTTCTAGGATTTTAATGGTATTTAAATATTTTGAAGCTAATATATTCGATATCTATTCATGAATATTTTTTCAAGGATTTACATGAAGAAGGATTCCCAAGGAATAATTAATGGGTGCTTCTCCTTCTCTATGCTATATGAATTTTTTTTTTACATATTTTCCTTTACTTCTAACGGTTTCTATGCTTTATGATTATGGTTTCCTTGCCCTAAGAGGGCTGGGGATATGGACTACTTGGGTCCTCCGTGGTTTTTTCCCCATGAATTTTATCTCGTAGCATAATCCGATTTTTAGAAAATAATTTCTATGATCTTCTTGTTTAAGTAATCTTTCCTCGAGTCATATTATCAGGAAGTTTTAGAAAGGGAATCCAACTTCATCCCAAAGAGACTCCTGTTTGCAATATCCTGATTTCGATTACATTTTTTTATAGAATTTTCAATTCAGGAGATTTTTAGAAAAATTTAATGGTGTTTTAATAGCAATAAATCTGTATGCAACCAACTTGAACTATGAGCTGCTAGTTTTCCTTATGTCTTTTAATCAATTTTAGAATCTAGTTTCCAATTAAAGTGAGAAACATAAAAAAAGGGAGCCTGACTTTTTCCTCATATTTTCTGCGGAATAGTTTGGTGAATATCCATCCATGGTTACTTATAAACTATTGTAGATATCTTCTTGAAAATCGTTCTCCAGAAATTTCAGTTCGAGTCTGAAAATCAGAAATATTTATAAAAAAAAGATTCAGAAACTTTTTTTTATATATTATTGCTTTAACGTTTAATTCCCAGCACAAAATAAGTAGCGAAGCCAGAGGATAGACTTTTTGGGCGCTCTAATCCCTTCTCCTATACCCAGATTGTAAGTAAATACGCACTTTCTAATGATTTAGTCACTTTTTGGAAAACGATAATTAAACATTTTACCAATATCAGTTGGAACTTCATGAAATTATGATTCTGATACCACATTTAAGGACACATCAATTTCTTACTGATTAGAAAGAAATTCTAAATTTTACATAATACAGTAAAATCAAACAGTTCGTGGTAACGAACTGTAAGTAAGGAGCGACCCGGCTCAATAGTAACCGAAACTCTAAAAAACGCAATTTTGATACCAGAAGATATATCAAAAGAATTGGATTTCTATGCTGATTTCAAATATATAAGTCTCATCAAGTTTAGTCTTACCCATCAAAAGTTACGAGCCAGAAAAAATTTGCCTTATTTTCGGAAAAAGGAGAAACACCTCCTAAGAGTCATAGTATCTTAATGAAAATCAAACCATCAGATTCAGCGTAACAGAAAATCCTAATGTAGATGTTTCAAGCTCCTATCTGTAAAATGTGGATTTTTTTTATTATTTTTTGCCAGAAGAAAAATTACGGATGCGTGGTTATTTGTTTGATTTTCGTTTTTTTTTCCCAGGGGTGATCGTATCGATCCAGTACTCCTAGAATATCATGAGAAGGCTCATTTCGAACGGAAATTAAAAGTTCTAGTGCCCTTTTTAAGTGACCAACAAAATTGGAGGGCAACATGGCCCCCTCCCACGCCCATTTTTTTGTCGAAGTCACCCAATCAAAGTTTTGGGATAGCCATTTTGTTCAACATAGTCGAAAATCTAATAAATATGTCTTTAAGGTTGACTTAATCCTCCATAGTTTTCGGGGGAGGGGCTGCAAGTTATGAACTTTGCTCATTGTCAAATAATTCGTGGTAACGATCTGTAAGTAAAGAGCGACCCGGCTCAATAATAACCGAAACTCTAAAAAACAGAATTTTGATACCAATAGAAGCATCAAAAGAATTGGATCTTTATGCTTATTTCAAATAGATAAGTTTCATCAAGGTTAGTCCTACCTATCGAAAGTTACACGCCAGAGAAAATTTGCCCAATGTTTGAAAAAAGGGGGAAACACCCCTTAAATGTCATAGAACCTTAATGAAAATCCCATCGTCAGATTCAGCGTATCAGAGAACCCGACTTTAGAGGTTTCAAGCTCCTATCTGCAAAAATGGGGAATTTTGTATCTTTTACCAGAAGAATGATTACGGTTGCGTTTTTTGTTTGTTTTTTTTTTTTTTTTTTTTCTTTCTTTTCCCAGGGGTGATCGTATCGACCCAGTGGTCTTACGATATTGCGGGAGGGCTCATTCGAACGGAAATTAAAAGATCTAGTGCCCTTTTTAAGTGACCAAAAAAATGGAGGGCAACTAGGCCCCCTCCCACGCTAATTTTTTCCCCAAAGTCACCCGATCAAAATTTTGAGAGAGCCATTTTGTTCAAAAAGGTCGAAAAATATAATAACTATGCCTTTGAGGATGACATAATCCCCCACAGTCTACAGGGGAAGGGCTGCAATTTATGAACTTTGCTCAATGTTTACATATAGTATTGGTTACTGGGAAGCATACAGACGTTTTCAGGGGAAATTTTTGCTGGTAGTGCAGGGGGGGGGGGTCGGGGGTTGCGTGGTAGGATCTTTCCACGGAGGAAGTTTTCGTGGGGGAAGAAACATTGTTATGAAGGGGGAGCCCGATTTCCCAGCATTATTAAAAAAGAACAATCAGAAATTAAATAAAAAAAATGAGTTTTTCAACTGAAAGTAAGGAGCAACATCAAAACTTAATACGAACAGAAATTATTACGTATATGATTGGGCTCGCCTCCTAGTTAATACCTCGCTCTTTAAGCAAAAGATTTTTTAGTACTTTCATAAGAGCTATTTATTCTAATTAATGGCCTTTGTGATTAAGGAGTCATTCTTAAAGGATGGGAACAAAATTTGAACTTTAGAGTAAAAAGCGAGGTATTGACTAGGGGGCGAACCCCCTAATATACGTATTGAAAATATATGAATATAGAAATTCGTTAGAGAAGTTAATTCGTATGTTACGTATATTTATTACTAATAAAAATGTTCGTAAATAAAATTAAAGAACTTTCGAGAAAGCCATTTAACCAAAAACAAGTAAAATTAATATGCAAATTTCGTTTTAATTATTCATGTACGGTGAGCCAAAATCAAAACCTGCATTAATTCAAAAATGTTCAGAAATTAAATAAAAAAAACAATTATGTTTAGCTGAAAGTAAGGAGCAACATCAAAACTTTCTTCTGGTCAGCGGGGGGGGGGGGGGTCAGAGGAGGGGATTACGTGGGAGGATCTTTCCATAGAGGATGTTTTCTTGGAGGAAGGGACATTTCTGTGAAAGGGGCACCGGATTTCCCAGCATTATTTAAAAAACGATCAGAAATTAAATAAAAAACAAATTTTGTTCACCTGAAAGTAAGGAGCAACATTAAAACTTAAAACTAACAGTTATGTATATGAAAGGGTTTGCCCCCCTAGTCAATAGCTCGTACTTTACGATAATGTTTTTTTTTAGTACTTTCAAAAGAGCTATCTATTCTAATTAAACGGCCTTTGTGATTCAGCGGTTTGTTATTCGAACAAAATTCGAACTTTAGCGTAAAGAGTGAGGTATTGACTAGGGGGCAAACCCCCTCATGTAAGTGTTAATTTCTGTTCGTTTTAAGTTTTAATTTTGCTCCTTACTTTCAGTTGAAAAAACTTGTTTTTTTATTTAGTAAACAGCAAGTTCAATTTCAACATTTCAAGAGATGAAATAAGTAATTTACAAGCATTGTAATCAGAGCCAGATTTGACGTTGAATCATCACTAGAGCAAACTTTTTTTGGCGCCTTACAAAATAATTTTGTTTCCTTGAAGTTGATAGCTAGTTGAAACTATCGTTGGTGTTAAACTGATTGAAATGATCCAAAAAAAGCTTCAATGTGAAAAAATTCTGAAATTTAATCATTAATTATTTCCTAGATTAATATTATTGTAAATACAGTCCGGATTAATATGCGTCCTTCATTCTGGATAAGATAGGTTTGTCTTAACAACTAACATAACAATTTCTTCAAATTATCTGTATCGCTATTCTAGCATGCAATTAGAACTACCTGGGATAGATGGGAAGTTTGTTAGTGATTGAGAGTCGCCAGTTTTAATTGTTTTTAGCATGTTTTGCCTTTTGTTTATTTACTTACATAATTTTGTTTTTATTTAAGATAAAATAAATATGTTTAAAATTTTTCTACCAGTCAGTTTAAAAGTCTGAAAACAATGAAAAATTTAGAGTTCAGTTTCATTTTTTTACTGTTGGATCTATTGATATATTTTAATTTTTTTGCAAAAAACATGGTATTATTTCAGAACCTCAGATTCTTCCCTCTATTTCTTTTGTGATTTTACTTTAAAACTAAGTTTTCTTTCAAAAATAAAATCTCGTAAAGTAGGTTTTATAAAAAAGTTAGTTCCTCAAGAATCGAATTTCCACCAATAAATCTCTATTGAAAAAAGGGAAAGAGTAAACACTCTAAATATAGGATGTGATCTTAAGCGGTCTAATTATATTCTGGCTTTAATCTGTATTTTATAACATTTCCTAAACTGAATCCCATTACTACAAAAATGTTCGTTCTTTTGTTAATAAGAAGACCAGCTTGGATATTTGCCACCTCCTCCATGAAGACCAAAATTGCAACCAATGTCAGAGATGTCTTTTTTACCCTCAGTCAAAAGGAAATTTGCAGCCATCTTCCTCTGCCAGAAATCTCATGAGGTCATCCATGAGTTTATCTTTTTTTACTTAATTGCGGTTTTTTTGGGGTTTTTTCTTAGTATCCCCTAACTTTTTAGATCTTGACATTAGTCTTATAAATTCATTTTTGTTTAGTAAATTCGATGTAGTTTACTTAATCTGGCAACCCTGTTTCTACGAGCCAAAACACTGCACACATACGCACTTCTTTCTCCATTGGATTTTCTCTTAGGCACCCATTCCCCAAGGTCGTTTGCCCAACCACTGTCGGAAACTGGCATTTGTCCAGGATTTAACGAGTAGAGTGATCGAGTTGACGGCTCTGGCAAAAAGTGTAGAAAAGATAAATGGTCTTTGATTTAAGCTATTCTTTGTCCTAGAGATTGAACTTGGCTGCCTACGAAAGAGTGGTGTTGTGTTCGAGTGCATCATTAGCATAATAAATTCATAAGAGATGAAATATTTTCAATTTGGAACACCACTTTCTTGTCATCATTCAAAAGCTTGTTGAAGTTGAAACATACTTTTATGCTTTGAATCGCATGCGTTTTCTAAGAGATGTCAATTTTTTTTATTTTTGCGCCAAGAACACCAACATCTCTTGTAAGAAGCCCTTTAAAGAGATCATTATTGCCATCATTCAGGCTCTAATTAGTGCACAATTCCAAGTTCGAATATTTTAGCCTATACTTTTCAAACTTTATAGAAATTAATTTCTATAAAGAGACGTTATTCAAAAATATTTAAGAAGAGTTTAGCCATATCGATCTTAAGTTCTTGGAATTAAAAGCGGATAAGAACTCGAAAGCTTAAGAGAGTAAGGACCTCAAACATTTGAAATAAGTATCATGTGATTCAAATGCAAAGTCACCAAAAAGTTATTTAGAAACACACTACCTTTAGATTTAAATGAATTAAAAATATAAAAATGGTCACAAATATTAATTTAGACACAAACGTAAAAAAAACAATTTTTATATACAAACACTAATATGTGTCCGAATATTTAGGATTTACATCGGGAAGCCTTTATCAAGGGGAAACACTGCAAATTAAAAATTAAACAAATTAATGCATTTCAAACAAATTAAACAAATTAAATTAAACAAATTGGTGCATACTAGGAAACACTATAAAAAGATGAGAAAAAGATACAAATGCTAAACAAAGAAAAAGGAAAAACTAAAGGAAGCGACATATAATCTATAACTGTTCTTTTTAAAAACAAAATCAAATTTTCTTGTTAAAGAAAAGAATTCCGACGTTATTGCAGGCAATCCATCTTTCCTGCCGAGTGTCGACTCAATTTCGCCAATCCTTTCATAGTAATAATAACGATGTTCATAATTCAGATCTAATAATATGAATGCATATATTTGAAAAATCGTCTACAACTCGTCCAAAGGGAAAAAAACAAAAGAAAATTCGAATAAAAAAGCGAAGCACAACAAACAAAACAAGAACTATTTAGAATTTAGCTATTAAAGCCATTCAAGTGCGATTAATAGACTTTACTCTTTTGCTTTACTTTAGTAAATTCACTTCTTTCGCACTAACCTGATAAGGTAATGAATACAACCTAATTAAATTGTAATTGCTTGCTCTTAATGGTACCTAAATTAGGAGGTTGAGGTTCCTGAAGAATATTATTCTTATACCTGTTTTATTCTGATTAATGAGTAGGTGCTAGAACAACAAACCGTAAAGATTATGGGAAAGGGATACAGAAACAAAATTTTAGCAGACCACCTCCTGTTTGAACTTGCTTGGAAGAAACTGAACCTCCGCAGGCAAAACTAGTTTTCTTCTCGATATCCTGCACAATCAGCGCCCGTGCAAGTAATAAAGAACTCAATTTATACATTTTTGATAATTTAAAATCAATTGTCCATCTCATGTTTTCTTTTGATGGTTATTTGGCACAGTTTCTGGCAAAAATGTCATCTTGCGCCACAAAATGGCTTAAAACATCACACTGTTTTGTCACAATCCTTTTGGCTGCTTAATGAGGCTATAAAACTGGCATTGTCCTTTATATAGAGACTTATCCTGATATTCTAGGACCGCTGGTTCGATGCGATCGCCCCTGAGGATAAACAAACAAAAAAAGAAATGAAATGAACACGAAAAAACGATAACCCCTTTCGAATAAAAAAACAACAAAATTTCGTATTTTGTTGATATGGGTCGAAGGCTTTGCGATAGTTTTCTGATGTGCTGAATTTGTTAGTGTAATTTCCATTAAATAGCACATCCTTTTGTGTGTTTATCCCTCTTTATTCGTATTGTTGCAAATTTTCGATATCTTGTAACTTTTGTTGGATAACTTCAGCTTTAATCATAATATATTTTATAAATCTGGAATCAACATAAAAAGTAAATTGTTTTAATGTGTATTATAGTATCAAAACTTCTTTTTTCTGGTTATATTAGCATAAGTCGCTCGTTTCTTACAGCTTGTTTCCACGAACTGTATAATATGTTGTATAATACCGTAAAAGTTAATAGTTCCGTTTAAACATCTAAAAAAACAACAACAAACAAGGCCTTGGTAACATTTGCCCCCCCCCCCTCTTTGGAAGTTTCCAGAAGATGCTCCTGATACCCTCTCCCCTTCAGCCCATATTTACTGTCTCCATCCAAGTACAGCGAGAATAGAGATTAGGTTTATACCTCTGCCTCCTCAGACCCTCTTCTACATTTATCTGGAGGCTCGTGAACAGTAAGAGAATTTGGGCATAAAAATGCAATTTTAGAGACATCATGCGCATAACCCCACCTACACAAAGACTCCTCGGCCCGCTTCCATAATAGCTGATGTGCAATTATATATGACCGTTTTTATTTTTATCAAACATCAATTGAATCAACTTTGTTGAATGAATCTTTAAAATAAATGTTTATATTAACCATTTCAAACAGTTCGTAATAACGAACTATACGTAAGTATTGAGCCTTATTGAGCAATACGGCTCAATAGTAACCGAAATTCTAAGTTTTCAAAACATGGTTTTGATAAGAATAGATAGGCTTACATCAAAGAATCGAATTTTGACGAGGATCCTTCCATGGAGGAATTTTTCGTGGGGAAAGGGAATTTTCTATGGAGGGGGAGCCGGATTTCCCAGGATCATATAAGAAACGATCAGAGATTAAACGAAAAAAAGTTTTTTCAACCGAAAGTAAGGAGCAATATTAAAACTTAAAACGAACAGAAATTATTACGTAAATGGGGGGATTGTCCCCTCCTCAATACTTCGCTCTTTACGCTAAAGTTTTTTGTACCTTTAAAAAAAGCTTAACATTCTGATTAAATGGCCCTTGTGTTTCAAGATACATTCTAAGATAATTGGCACAACACGTAGAACTTCTGCGTAAAGAGCGAGGTATTGAGGAGGGGGCTATCTCCCTCATGTACGTAATAATTTCTGTTCGTTTTAAGTTTTAATTTTGCTCCGTGTTTTCAGTTGAAAAAAATGACTTTTTTTAACTTAATATTTCGTATGGACTTCGTGACTCCTTAGGAGCAAATGCACCACCGCGCTTCGTTACTGTCTTCGTAGCTGTTACATCAACTGGCTCTTTTTGCGCCGATAAGTGTATGAATGTTATCTTTTATCCTACAGAGATAACATTTTTTTTTCTGAAATAAGATGGAGGTTATGATCCCATAGCACCTATACTTAGGTTCAATTCAAGTGACTTGATACTAGGAATTAATTTATGCCTCCCGAACTTTCCCCTCGGACCTTATCTGAAGGCTCGTGGAGGGTTAGAAAATTTGTGTATATACATACACTTTTTAAAGCATGAGGCACATCTCCCACTTCCCTCCACCTAACAATCATTCAGCTACCCTCCTTAATGGTCGTCAAATACGTCACATTTTATTTTAGTGCTAGAAAAACCAACAGATTTTGATCCACCAAAATGAGAAACATTAAGATGAAAAGAATAAATATCAAAGGAAAATTCGAATATTGAATGATGTATGAGGCTGAAATATAAAATACTAGAAGATATAATTTCTTTTTAAAGTAAAAACACACATGCACACACAAGTATCAGCAGAATAAACCAGACCCATTGATAAGAGTACATGTCAATGCTTTGTGCTTAATATAATTTGGGCCTTGAAGCTAAAAAATTCTAATTAAAAAGAGATAAGTCTAAGATAAATTGCAAAGATTGAAAAAAGACCATTTTCTTGAGATTGCCAAATTTTTCCAATATACTTTTGTTTTTATCCAACAACTGCTCAATCTCTTTCGTCGTATAATCCACAGAGGACTTGACTTGACATACTTGACTTAATTATTCTGCCAACTTGGCGCCAACATCAAGAGAGCAGACACCATCCTTCTCCAGTAAACCTGATCTTAAGCCGCCGTGGGTGCATCTTCAGGTCTCATTCTTGCCTTGTTTAGGAAATGGTGTATATTATCGGACAATCTTATTTTTGGACGACCACGTCACCCATCAGCCACGGTGTTGAAATCATAGACGATGTGAAACAGGGTTTCTTCTGACATTCAAAGGAGGTGCCCGTACCATCTCAGTATACGCTGCGCAACTTGTTGGGAGAATGGAATCTGAATCGTACGGGACAGGAGGTTGGCGTTTCTGATAAGATTACACAAGCAATGTCCCTCTATTTTTAGCAGTCCTTTGATTTGGATTGCATACAGCTTTCTCAGACCCACAATAAAACTTTCAGAGAACTCAAAGTGGAACTTGTGGATGATTTATAGTAAAATCTAAGTATTTTTTATACCCAAAATATGAATTTATGCATTGAACAGCTGCTTATACATTTTTTTATAAAACTTTGACGTACATTAAAAGCCACAAAGATTCTACAGTAAACTTAAAGAGTACCTGAGCTAATACCTAGAAATTCTTTGGACCCTATAGAGGGAATTAAGTCTTGAATAGCTGACTACCAATTTTTTGATAAATCCTGAAAACCTTACAGTAGAAACTGCAGAAGATCCTAATTGAAAGATTATAGAAATGACCCAGAAATCCTTTAGACCATACAGAAGGAACTATGTCTTGAGTCTATGCGTATCTATTCTATCATAATGTCTGCAAAAGGCCCACATAAAATTGGCAAATGACCTATGGTAAAAGAAACAGAAAAACTACAGCAAAACACAGAGGTTCTTCAGACCCTACAGAGATAATATGTCTAAGACATTTAATACATAAAAATGTCCTCATATGTCTAAGAATTTCGTCGTAAAACCTTTAGAGGACCTATAATAAAACCTACCGTAGCCCTGTAGTAAAATCTACAGTAAAATGTAGAGATTCTTAAATAAAAACGAATGCCACACTGCCTTTCCATCCTACAAACAATAAAGAGGACAATCCAATGAGGAAATTTTAAAGACGCAAGCAAGTTGAGGTAAAATACGACGAAGATCATGCAGTCCTAGGAAAACTGTTTAATTATTTTTATTCTAAAATTCACTGTCTTTAAAAATTCCTCATAGCAATCAATATTTGTGGAAATTAGAATTAGACTACAAAAGAAATTATATCTTGGACATGTGTCCAAATATTTCGTCGTAAAATCTGCATACGACCTATACAACAATGTAGAGTAGCCCTATAGTAAAATCCACAGCAAAACGTAGAAATTCTAAGAAAATGGTGAAGACAACACTACCTTTCAATCATAAAAATAATAAAGGGGATAGAGCAATAAGGAAATCTTAAAGACTGATTTTTAAAAGAAGACTAACTGAATATTTCGGTCATATGTCAGCCAATAATATTTTGGCAATATTTCGGCCAATATTTTAGCCGTATTTCTAATAGTTATCCTCAGTGAAATAAAAAGCGGATTTTAAATCAATTCAACTAAAAATAAGAACAAGACTAAAAAAGTCCTAACTTCATAACGTTAAGTAAGTTCAGCTAAAAGTGACGAATACCACGCGCTTAGGATGAACTATCTAATTAATTTTCTTCTAAAATCGAACATCTTCAAACATTCTCTCATCGCACCTTCTTATCTATTGTTTGTAGGGATTCTTTAGAACCTACAAACGTAATAATGTTTTGGACAGCTGTCTATATTTTTGGTCGTTAAATCTGTAGAGAATCTATACTTAACTTACAGAAGCCCTACAGTAAAACCTGCAGCAGAACGTAAAGATTCGTAACTGATGATGACGACCACTATCATATAATATACTAGTCATATAATATACTATATCATATAATATACTATATCATATATAGTATATTATATATATATGATATACTATATATCATTTACTATATCATATACTATATACTATATAATACACTATATCACATAATATCATATAATATACTATAATCATATACTAGAATATTTTACGATTCCTGTAAAACCTACAGAGGACCCATTTTAAATCTATGAAGTATTTGCAATCAAACTCACTGAGGGCTTACAGAGGTAATTCTGTCTTCAACAGCTGTTTACCTGATTTTTTCTAAAGTCTAAAGAGAACACAGGGTAAAAGTTATTAAGTATCTAAAGCAAAACCTGGAGAATGTTGACAGTAAAATCTAGTCAATCTTAAGACCCTAAATGGGGAATTAAATTTGGAAAAAAAAAATGTTGAGTAGAAGAGAGTTCAGATTTTTCAAAAGACAAGAAATTTCAAAGAACTTACGATTCTCATTAAAAGCCTAGGATGAATGAAAATATTGAATACTTTTTTTTTCAAACAGTTCGTGGTAACGAACTGCAAGTAAGGAGCGACCCGGCTCAATAGTAACCGAGACTCGAAAAAACGGAATCTTGATACCAACAGATATATCAAAAGAATCAAATTTTAATGCTAATTTCAAATATATAAGTTTCATCAAGTTTAGTCTTATCCATTAAAAGTTACGTGCTTGAGAAAATTTGGCTGATTTTAGAAAAAAGGGGGAAAGACCCCCTAAAAGCTATAGAACCTTAATCAAAATTACAAGATCATATTCAGCGTATCAGAACCCTACTGTAGAGGTTTCATGCAACTATTTACAAAAATGTGGAATTTTGCATTTTTTGCCAGAAGAAAGATCACGGATGCGTGTTTGTTTGTTTTTTGCTTTTTTTTTCCCAGGGGTGATCGTATCGACCCAGTGGTCCTAGAATATCGTGGGAAGGCTCATCGTAACGGAAATTAAAAGTTCTAGTACCCTTCTTAAGTTACCAAAAAAAATGAAGGGCAACTAGGCCCCCTCCCACGCTCATTTTTTTCCCAAAGTCACCCGATCAAAATTTTGAGATAGCCATTTTGTTCAGCATGGTTGAAAATATGATTACTATGTCTTTTAGGATGACTTAATCCCTCGAAGTCCCTGGGGAGAGGGCTGAAAGTTATGAACTTTACCCAATGTTAATATATAGTATTCGTTATTGGGAAGTATACAGATGTTTTCAGGGGGGATTTTTTCTGGTAGGTGGGGGTAGGTCGGGGGTTATGTGGGAGGATCTTTAGATGAAGAAAGTATTCATGGGGGAAGGGAAATTGCTATGAAGGGGGTGAAGGGTTTCCCAGCATTATTAAAGTAAGGAGTTTTCAACTGAAAGTAAGGAGCAACATCAAAACTTAAAACGAGCAGAAAATATTACGTATGTGATTGGGTTCACCCCCTCGTCAATACCTTGCTCTTTAAGCCAATGATTTTTCAGTACTTTCATAATAACTATTTATTCTAATTAGCGGCCTTTTTGATTAAGGGGTCATTTTAAAGAATTGGAACAAAACCCGAACTTTAGCGGAAAGAGCTAAGTATTGACTGGGGAGCGAACCCCCTAATATACGTATTAAAAATCTATGAATATAGAAGTTCGTTACGTAAGTTAATTCGTAAGTTACGTATATTTATTACTAATAAAAAACATTCGTAAATAAAATTAAACAAGTTTTGAGAAAGCCATTTAACCAAATAAAAGTAAAATTAGTAGTCAACTTTTGTTTTAGTTATTTATGTAGGGTGAGCCAATATCAAAACCTACATTAATTCAAAAACTGTTAAAAATTAAACATAGAAAAACAGGTTTATTTTAACTGAAAGTAAGGAGTAACGTGAAAACTTAAAACCAACAGAAATTATTCCGTATATGAAAGGGGCTGTCCCCTCCTCAACGCCTCGCTCTTTACGCTAAAGTTTGACTTTCTCACAATTCTATTATTTTCTTAAACAGTAAAAAACTTTAGTGCAAAGAGCGAGGCGTTGAGGAGGGGACACCCCCTTTCATGTACGGAATAATTTCTGTTCGTTTTAAGTTTTAACGACGTTCCTTACTTTCAGTTAAAAAAACTTGTTTTTTTTTATTTAATTTTAATTAAAAGCGAGTTGGAAAAATCTAAGGATCTATCCGCACAATTCTTTTGTCAGAGTTCCTCGAAATTTGTCAAGTATTATATATTCAATATCAAGGAGGCACACTTGTGCCTCTATAAAGAGGCGACCCACCACAATGTTAAGCGATTTCAGGTCCTAGAGGTCGCAAAGAGACGGCGGAAATCGTATTTTGTAGCCCAAGCTCAGACTAAGAAACTTGCAAAATTTCATCCTCCTCCGACTTTATCTTCATGGGGTAAACTGGGCCGGAAGTTTGGACCCTCCCACCACAGCCCCCCTTTAACGTTGTCCGATTGGGCTAAAATTTAGAGGTTAAGCTTTTCTAGGGCCCGAGAGCTTATCCTCGAAATTTCAGCTCAATCCGATCACTCCTTCCCTGTTTTCAAAAAAACAAATATAGCCACTTAAAATTCATCATCATTTCTTTTTTTTTCTTAGCCACGCCTACAGGCTACAGTTGGCAACGAATCCGGTTGAATGAGGACTCATTCGAAGCAGAATTCGGCCTGTTAGGGCCTTTTGATATTTTCAGACCGAAAAAATTATCCCCCGAATTTACATTTACGAAAAACCTCGTTTTCCTATATTAGCCCATGTTAATTTTTCCCACCACAACCCCCCTTTAACGTTGTCTGATCGGGCTGAAATTTAGAGGATAAATTTTCCTGGGGCCTGGGAGCTTACCCTCGAAATTTCAGCTCAATCTAATCACTCCTTCCCTGTTTTTCAAAAACCAAATATCAAGTTTTTTGGGAATTTGCTTGCGTCGAAAATAGCTTTAATTTACTAAAAAACAATTACTATTGTGTCTGTATAGTCCAGCGCTTGATACTCCAGACTGTCGGGCGGAAAACTCGGGTTTGATTCACCATCAAAGCAAATTTTTTATATACTGAATTTTAACTTTAAAAAGAAATTAAGTTTCTTTTTTAAATTATTTGAAAAAAATTACGTTTTCTAAAGAGTTAAAGAGGCTGAGTTACAAGGTCGACCCTTAAAACGTACAGGGATTAGGAGGCACAGTTGGGGGGCTGTTAAAGAGGCTGATTCACGAGTTCGAACCTTAAAACGTACAGGGATTAGGAGGCACCCTGTATGACGTGATTTGAGTATTCAGGAATTAAAAGCCTTAACACAAGAATATTCAAGAGAGGGGAGTTTGGGGGGCGGCAGCCCCCCAACTTTAACTCCTGACATGATCAGCTAACAGTTAGTCAAGCAAAAATAAGTATTAAACTGTACAAAAACGTGCAGAAATTATTTGAAAAAAAAACTACGTTTTCTAAAGAGTTAGGGAGGCTGAGTTAAAAGGTCGAACCTTACGACGTACAGGGATTAGGAGGCACAGTTGGGGGCTACCGCCCCCAAACCCCCCACTTTCGCAGCCTTTAAATATAAAAAAATTCTTTAAACTGAAAGTAAGGAGCGACATTAAAACTTAAAACGAACAGAAATTATTCCGTATATGAAAGAGGCTGTGCCCTCCTCAACGCCTCGCTCTTTACGCTAATGTTTTTATTGTTTAAAAATAGAGTTGTGAGAAAGTCAAACTTTAGCGTAAAGAGCGAGGCGTTGAGGAGGGCACAGCCTCTTTCATATACGGAATAATTTCTGTTCGTTTTAAGTTTTAATGTCGCTCCTTACTTTCAGTTTAAAGAAATTTTTTTATATTTAAAGGCTGCGAAAATGGGGGGTTTGGGGGCGGTAGCCCCCCAACTTTGCCTCCTAATCCCTGTACGTTTTAAGGTTCGAACTTTTAACTCAGCCTCTTTAACTCTTTAGAAAACGTAGTTTTTTTCAAATAATTTATATAATATAGTAAAGTATCATCCATTAATAAAGAGTGACGTACTTACAAAAAAGACAGTTTAAAAAAATGCGTTGTCGTAGAAACTTTAAAAAGGACTCATTCGATTGGAAATTCAAAGGGCTATTGCCATTTTTAATAGTCAAAAGTGTTTGGAGGGCAACTAACCCCCCACTCACGCCCACCTTTTCCCCAAACACATCCAATAAAAATTTTTAGGTAGCCATTTTGTTCAACGTAATTGAAATTTCTGGAAATTAGGTCTTTGAGAATGATGACAACCCCCCCTCCCCACAGCCCTCAGAGCAAGGGTTGTAAGTTATGCCCTGGGGGCATATAAGGTTCTTATAAAAAGTTTTGTCGTAGAAACTTCAAAAGAGGCTCATTTGATTGGAAATTGAAAGGGCTAGTGCCCTGTTTAATAGTCGGAAGTGAATGGAGAGCAACTAAACCCCCCTCTCATTCCCACCATTTCCCCACAAACATTCAATCACAGTTTTGAGATAGTCATTTTGTTCAACGTAGTTGAAAGTTCAGGAAATTATGTTTTTGAGGATGACAAGCCCCCCAGAGACCCCAGGTCAAAGGTTGTAAGTTATGCCCTGGGGGCATATAAGGTTTTTATAGATATCGTTATCGTAAAAACTTAAAAAGGGGTTCATTCAATTGGAAATTGAGAGGGTTATTGCCCTTTTTAGCAGTCGAAAGTGATTGGAGGGTAGCCCCCCTCTCACGCCCACCATTTCCACAAACACATCCAATCAACATTTTCAGATAGCTATTTTGTTCAATGTCGTAGGAAGTGTGGGAAATTAGGTCTTTGAGGATGACACTCCCCCCAGAGCCCTCAGGGCTAAGGTTCAGATTCAGGGCTAAAGTTATGCCCTGGGGGCATATAAGGTTTTTTTTATATTCTTGTCTTGGAAATTTGAAAAAGGCCCCATTCTATTGAAAATTCAATGGGCGAGTGCCCTTTTTAATAGTCGTATTGTTTAAAAAAAATTCTTTAAACTGAAAGTAAGGAGCGACATTAAAACTTAAAACGAACAGAAATTATTCCGTATATGAAAGAGGCTGTGCCCTCCTCAACACCTCGGTCTTTACGCTAAAGTTTGACTTTCTCACAACTCTTTTTTTAAACAATAAAAACTTTAGCCTAAAGAGCGAGGCGTTGAGGAGGGCACAGCCTCTTTCATATACGGAATAATTTCTGTTCGTTTTAAGTTTTAATGTCGCTCCTTACTTTCAGTTTAAAGAATTTTTTTATATTTAAAGGCTGCGAAAGTGGGGGGTTTGGGGGCGGCAGCCCCCCAACTGTGCCTCCTAATCCCTCTACGTTTTAAGGTTCGACCTTTTAACTCAGCCTCTTTAACTCTTTAGAAAACGTAGTTTTTTTTCAAATAATTTCTGCACGTTTTTGTACAGTTTATTACTTATTATTGCTTGACTAACTGTTTGCTGATCGTGTCAGGAGTTAAAGTTGGGGGCTGCCGCCCCCCAAACCCCCGCTCTTGAATATTCTTGTGTTAAGGCTTTTAATTCCTGAATACTCAAATCACGTCGTACAGGGTGCCTCCTAATCCCTGTACGTTTTAAGGTTCGAACTTGTGAATCAGCCTCTTTAACAGCCCCCCAACTGTGCCTCCTAATCCCTGTACGTTTTAAGGGTCGACCTTGTAACTCAGCCTCTTTTACTCTTTAGAAAACGTAATTTTTTTCAATAATTTAAAAAAGAAACTGAATTTCTTTTTAAAGTTAAAATTCAGTATATAAAAAATTTGCTCTGATGGTGAATCGAACCCGAGTTTTCCGCCTGACAGTCTGGAGTATCACTCACTGGACTATACAGACACAATAGTAATTGTTTTTTAGTAAATTAAAGCTATTTTCGACGCAAGCAAATTCCCAAAAAACTTGATATTTGGTTTTTGGAAAACAGGGAAGGAGTGATTAGATTGAGCTGAAATTTCAAGGATAAGCTCCTAGGCCCCAGGAAAGCTTATCCTTTAAATTTCAGCCCGATCAGACAACGTTAAAGGGGGGTTGTGGTGGGAAAAATTAACATGGGCTAATATAGGAAAACGAGGTTTTTCGTAAATGTAAATTCGGGGGATAATTTTTTCGGTCTGAAAATATCAAAAGGCCCTAACAGGCCGAATTCTGCTTCGAATGAGTCCTCATTCAACCGGATTCGTTGCCAACTGTGGCCTGTAGGCGTGGCTAAGAAAAAAAAAAAGAAATGATGATGAATTTTAAGTGGCTATATTTGGTTTTTTGAAAACAGGGAAGGAGTGATCGGATTGAGCTGAAATTTCGAGGATAAGCTCCCGGGCCCTAGGAAAGCCTAACCTCTAAATTTCAACCCAATCGGACAACGTTACAGGGGGGCTGTGGTGGGAGGGTCCAAACTTCCGGCCCAGTTTACCCCATGAAGATAAAGTCGGAGGAGGATGAAATTTTGCAAGTTTCTTAATTTGAGCTTGGGCTACAAAATGCAATTACCGCCGTCTCTCTGCAACCTCTAGGACCTGAAATCGCTTAACATTGTAGTGGGTCGCCTCTTTATAGAGGCATAAGTGTGCCTCCTTGAAAATTAGAAATTTATGACCTAATATTTCAATTTTTTGGCATTTCAGACCCCTGAGTGCATGGCTTTAGTGCATATCGTATACAAGTGCTTATAAAACTTTGGGAAAATGAAGCATGATCCGATTGTTTCATGATGACCTTGTAACCGTGGTCATTCAATTCAGATTGAATCATCATATGTCAACATATGTCATCATATGTCAATCATCATAAGTCAACCATCTTATGGTTTATCTCAATTTAAAACTGGCCATTGTTCCTTAGACTAAAAAATATAAACAAAAATAAAAACCTATGGCATGACAGATATTTCTATGGCTTGGTCATGGGCTTTATTTTCATAGTCAATTCTTTTAAATCTAACTTTGTATTTCAATTTAGTTCGTAGTTGGTATATTAGTGATTTTGATTGCTTCTTTTTTATTGTCTACTGTCGACTTTTGATGATTAAAAAAAAAAGTTTTTTTTCAGCTGAAAGTAGGGAGTCACATCAAAACTTAAAACAAACAGAAATTATTACTAATATGAGGGGGCTATTCTCTCCTAGAGTTTTTTTTTAATATTTAAAAAAGGTTATTGTTCTAATTAAATGTTCTTAAAGAATTGGGACAAAAAGTCAAACTTTAACGTAAAGAGCGGGATATTGAGGAGAGGGCAGCCCCCTCATATAATCAATAATTCCTTTTCGTTTTAAGTTTTTATGTTGCTCCTTACTTTCAGTTGGAAAAAACTCTTTTTTTTATATTTAATTTCTGATCGTTCTTAAATAATGTCGGGAAATCCGGCTCCCCCTCTAAGAAAAATTCCTTCTACCCAAGGACACTCCCTCCGTGGAAAGTTATTCCCACATAAAATACCCCCCTCCCCTCCCTGTCAGGAAAATTCATCCAAGACAATTCCTTTCTAGCTAAAAATTCCCCCCGAAAAATTTCTTGCGGAAGGTTTCAGCTGAATATTTTTTCTTACCGCAATTTCATTAAAAAAAAAATATTCCATTTAGAATGATTGTTTTTAAAATCATGCCGAAAATTGCCTCCTCTGTGGAAAAGATCTCCCGCATGTAAAGCCCCCCCCCGCCAGTAAAAAGTTGCTCCCAGTAAAAAGTTGCAGAAAGTGCAGAAAATTCCCGCTGGAGAATTTATTCCGTAGGAAACCCCCTATGGCGAATTTCTTCCGTGAAAAATCCCCCCTCCTACGGAAAGATACTCTAGACAACTCTAACCCAATAAGAATATCTCCCGGGACTATTACCCTTAACATATCCACATGTAAGACTGAGTCGGCAAATAGAAAGTAATATCAATAAAAAAAAATTCGTATAGGAATTCTGACAAACTCTCCGAGCGTAAAATTTCCCCTGGAGAGTTCACCTTTCCCCAGAAACTTCCCTCTCTATGGAAAACTCTCCTCATGAAAAATTCCCCAAGCAAAAAAGTCACCCCTCCCTTACCTGAAAAATGTATGCATACTGCCCAATAAACGAATACTATACGTAAATCGTGGGCAAAATTTATAACGAAGACCTTTCCCCTGGGGATGTGGGGGGGGGGGTCATGCTATTTCCAAAGGCATAGCTATTGGGCCTTTTAGCTATGCTGAATAAAATGGCTGACTCAAAACTTTGATCTAAAGACTGAGGAAAAAAGGAGATGGGAGGGGGCTAGTTGCCCTTCAATCTTTTTGGTCACTTAAAAAGGGAAGTACAAATTTTAATTTCCGTTCAAATTCTGACATTCCGAGATCTAATTTTTTTAAGTTGTTTCAACAGGCGCATCGTTTTCTTTAAATTTTAAATTAGGCTTCAGCGTAAAGAGCACAGGCCTTAGAAGGTAGCTTCGGAGGTTTCATGTCTTTTTGTTTTAAATTTGAACGTTACTCAGACTTTAATGTGAACAACTTGACTGTTATTGAATTTAAGTAGAAACAATTAGTTTTTACTTCGATATTTGACATTTTGAATCTACAATAATATTTTGTTCGTCTTTTTATTTCCCCACTATAGGTATTTTTTAATCCAGTGTGATATGTTTAGCTCGAGCTTACTGATATCCGTTTCTGTTGGAAACTATCCGTTAATGAGAAACTGAATTCAGTCTCTCGAGAAAAGCTGTGAAAAACAGAAGAGTAAAGTGGCAGTCATACTGATTTTCTAATTATTATTACAGAGTGAAGAGCAGAGACAATAAACGACAGATATTATATTGGAGATTGAGTACTAAATTGGATGAACCTCAGAAACATAATTATCGAATAATTATCTTTCAAACTTAATCTCTGGTAGAACAAGAGTAAAATTGCAAGGGACACTTCTAGAAGAAAAAAGAATCTAGGTATTGGTGGAATATTATCAGACCATAAGTTTTTAATTGTCTGATGCCACGAAAATTGTCATAGGAAAAGATACATTTGCAGTGAGAACTATGAAAAATTTCCAAAATAGGTTGAAAACCATAGACTGTAACAAAGCTAAACGGCATATGTTCACTGATGTTATAGAAGATTCTGTTAATATCTTTGTTTTTTACTGTGTTTGAGCAGATACAATTCACCCACTACAGGAGGAAAGGGATAAGGCTGGTATAAATTTTTGTTTTCAAGGTATCTAAAAGAAAGAGTTGCAGGATCCAAGAAGGTGGTTGTACATGCAGAAATTGTGTTTAAAACATCTATTAGAAGGAGTTGGTAGCTCAGTATTAATCGTCAAAAAATCGATTCTCTCAAGAAAAAAAAATCCCATGGTTAACCCTACACAGGCAATTGTTGTAAAAAAACAAATCTGTACTTTTCGAGCTTGGACTGCCATCTTGCTGTAAAATAATACTGCTTTTATCAACATCTTTCGTTGGGGCTGAAAGATGGCAGTCGATTGATACCTTCGGGGAGCTGCTGTGTGACATGTGGCCTAAACAGTGAGTCACCAAACCAAGCGATAAGAAAAACGAATAAAAAGGTAGGCAATTTCTAAGCTAGAAACTGGAAACAAAACGAAAAGGTGGGAGATTCCCTGCATGTCATATGCGTATAAAATATATACCGTTTAGAATTACTGTAGTTGAAATTCACGAAATAAGCAAGAATTTGGATCTGTAGCAAGATAAACTTCCTCCTGTTGTAAAAATACAACATCGGACGATCGTGGCTCAAAATTATGAAACAAACAACTAAATAAGAAAATAAAAAGGGTGAAGAAAACAATATAATTTTACATCAGCTATTATGTAGGAGGAGTCCCTCCTACATAGTAGCTCAAAGCACCCCACAGGAATGGTAGATCATTGAGTAGACAGGGTGTTTCATATGTCTAATTTTTGTTTTCTTTCTAGATGGCGGAATCTTACGACAGACTAAGAAAACGAGCTCAAAATCGCCGAATTGACGCAGAAGAGGCTGCCAAGTATATTTTTGACATTCGAGAAGACATGTTGTCTGATTTGTCCGACGATGATGATGACAATGATCCAGACTTCCTGTGTCCAGAAGATCTTATCGATGATCCTGATGCAGATTTGTTGCCTCTACTGGACAATCTCCACTTCTTCTTGGAACAGGATGACGTGGAGGCTAACACTGAACCCAGTGACGATGACTCGGGGGAAACTCCACCCTCCAGTCAGCAACAGCAACCGGTAACAACAAGTACTGGAAAATCAAAGAATAAATCAAAAGTCCAAGAAAAATTCGACTGGAGAAAAGTAGAGATAGAAAAAGTTGATCTGTCTTGGAAAGGAGAGCCTCGCCAAGTTCCGGGCATCTTGGAGACTCCACTGAAATACTTCCAAAAATTCTTTGACGATGAACTTCTTGAGCTGATAGTTGAACAAAGTAACGTCTTTGCACTTCAAACTGAGGGATGCAACCTCTGCCTCACTGCCGAAGAGCTAAAAGTTTTCATGAGCATTATTCTATTATTTGGAGTGATAAAAGTTCCCTATTATCAAATGCACTGGGAAGTAGCCACCAGATACCCTCAAATTGCCGACAAGATGGGCCGACAAAGGTTTGACAAGATCAAACGTTTTCTTCATTTCAACTACAACAATAAAGCTAAGAAACCTGGAGAACAAGGATTTGACAAGCTATACAAGATTCGACCCGTCCTGAGTCATATCCGTTCCAAGTTTCTTGAAGTCAGCCCCGAAGAACACCATTCAATTGACGAGCAAATGATTCCTTTTAAGGGGCGAAGCAACTTGAGACAATATCTACCGAAAAAGCCGACGAAGTGGGGAATAAAAGTGTTCACAAGAGCCGGTGTGTCAGGTTTTGTATATGATTTTGAAGTTTACCAAAGGAAGGGCACTCTTGTTGAAGATGACATAGAGCCAGATCTTGGAGTCGGAGGCAACATAGTTTTACGTCTGATGATTATCTTGTCAGAGAAAAACTACAAGATTTTCTTTGACAACTGATTTTCGAGCTTGAAACTAATGAGTTTGCTCAAATCAAAGAACTCCCTTGCATTGGTACGTTGAACAAAGCGCAACTGAAGAGCTGCCCGCTCCTCACAGATGGTAAAATGAAGAAACGAGAGAGAGGAACGTCAGATTACAAGACTGACATTCATTCGGGCGTTATTGTAGTGAAATGGTTAGATAACAACACGGTTTGCTTGGCTTCAACGTATGCAGGAATAACGCCATAGGATACGTGCAGACACTGGAACGTTAAGTGTAAATTCAGGGTTGAAGTTTCAAGGCCATCCATTGTTTATGAGTACAACCTTCATATGGGTGGTATAGATTTAGCAGACATGCTAGCGGAGATGTGCCGAACTCATCTTCGGACACGAAAATGGTATATGAGAATCTTCTGGTGGCTTATTGACACAGCAGTCTGCAATAGCTGGCTTCTTTTCAGGTCAGACGTCAAAGCGCTGACTTCAAGGACAGACGAACCGATGATCTTGAGAGCCTTCAGGTCTGAAGTTGCTGCAGGGTTGTATGCCTCGGCGCGTGTGATATCCCAACGTAAACGTGGTAGACCATCCGCAGATGTTGAAGATAGTCCCAGCCCCAGCCCCATTCGAAGTCGCAATCGAATCCGACCGGCACTATCTGCTCAAGCCGTTGGACTTGATCACTGGCCAAAAAAGACTGAAAAGCAGAGCCGCTGCAAAGAGTGCAAATCGGGATATACCACTTTTGAATGCGAAAAATGTGACCTTCCACTGTGCCTTACTGCCAAAAAACAATTGTTTTAAAGCCTTCCACACCAAGTGAAAATGCCCCATTTTTATATATTCGAGAGGCTAATGTCGTATTTTTACAACATGGTCTAAAATTGACAATTTTGAATAAATTGTGCAAAAATAAAATTTTTCGTCAATAGTCTGACCTAGAGATTACATGGGAAGCGTTGTAGATTTTTCCTGGTATTCGTTCATATAGTGGCCTGTCAAGGGTTAATTGACGCAAATTTGATCACAATTTGATTTTAAATTGATAGAATGAATAAAAAGCTATAAGATCAATTTGAAATGATAAATGGTAAAACATTTCCGAAAAACCTGAAAGCAATCAACCATAGCATAGCAGACTACTTAGGTTTGCTATACCTTTCAGAGGGTCTAAATTTTTTAATTTATTTTGTCTTTGCGGAGAACGGTTTTGACATTGAAATTATGTTTGCAAATACAGCTTATCTTTGAAAAATGGCTCCAAACATTCTGGAGGGATTGAAGAATCCTTTTAGCATATTCAACAACCAAGAATTCTCCGGGAGCAACATCATGTCACAAAGCAACGTTCAAACGCGTGTGTAGTTAGACATACATATCCAGACACACGTTTTTCTAGACGCCATTATAAGGGCAGTTTTCATTTTAATGTCAAACTTAAAATTAAGTTGTAATAATTTATAGCTAGGCATCCACTTCCAGAGCCTAGTACTATTTATCTATGTTTTTAATTTTTACCAGTCCGAAAGCTTCCTTTTCCATCATATCTTAGGTAATTTCGAATTAGCCTAGGTAATATCTTAGGTAATTTCGAATCAGAACCTAGGAGGTCAAGAAGAATTGCTGCCGGTGTTGCTTTGATATAAAATAAGAGCGATAAACAATATTTAAATATTGTATTATATACAATATTTAAATATGTCCTCAACAAGTTCGCTTCCAGGATCCATATTATTATTGGTGTTATGTTTCATCTTGTTTTTGTTTCAATAAATTGAATTGAATTGAATATATATATATATATATATATATATATATATATATATATATATATATATATATATATATATATATATATATATATATATATATATATATATATTTATATATATATATATATATATATATATATATATATATATATATAGATATATACAAATATATATGTAATATTTATATCATTGATCTTAATTGTCTTACTTTAGTATTTCTGCTGATGACGATCACTGTATATGTGATCGAAATATTCAGTATATTTTTTGATTGTATTTTCACTGTGTAACAAAAAAATTTGTCCCTATCCGAAACTATTATTTATTGCTTTCATATCTCTGATATGCGCTTAAAAGTGGCGTTGTATTTCGGCCAGGATTTCCATTCCCAAGCAAGTTTGTTGCCATACTTATATTTAGGCAAAAAAAGTGTTGCTGAACCTCCATGTAAACACTCCTAAAGATGAGAAGTCCTTTCAAAAGGACAAAAGTCAAAATTTCCGTTAGTAGGCTCCAAAATTGAATTTGAATATTTGAATTTCTTAAAAAATACCGTAGGCCAAAAAAACTTCATATGTTTAGAATGATCGGAAATGCATAATAAAGTAAAAGGTTAAATAAATTTTGATTTTTGATACCTTGTAACCTACTCTGCTCGTTTTACGCTGAATAATTACTCCGTGGTAAATATAAAATCCTAAGTTAATCTTAAGTACCAAAGTTGAAACTAATGAGAAGATTATTTTAAAGTTCTAACATTGTTTAATGCTTTTTTTTACATTTTAAAGCACTGTCTTGAATAATTATTGGAGTTTATGCATATTCAAAGCCTAAGCCACAATATAATCAATTTATTTTTAATATGGATTCCTCCATAATTTCAGCACTAAACTTCTCTAAAAAAAATATTTTTAAACACTGAAATGTTGTGTTCGTTGAAAACAAACATTTTTTTTTTATTCAAAACAATTTGGAACATGTAATGGTAAATTGAATCAGCATTTTCAGTTAAGTAGTCTCTTATCAAAGGTGTCAGGGCTTAAAAATGAAGAACAAACACGAAAATTTCCAGATGGTTTATCAGAAAATACAATCTGTTCCCTTATATGCGAGATTCCAATAGTAAGCACTCTACTGAAAAACAAGGACTTACTAGGACCAAAAGATTTGGATACTATCTGCTTAAAAAATGTTTTGAACGTGCAATTTCAATAAGAAATTTGTCACAGGCATAACAACCTAAGTTTTGTTGTTGAGATTTTCAAAATGTTCTAAAAGCACTTGATTATTTCACTGTCTCTTCAGATCAGTGTCTAAGAAGTAAACCGCTAGTTAAAATCACGAAGATGGGAATCAAACAGTTCGTGGTAACGAACTGTAAGTAAGGAGCGACCCGGCTCAATGGTAACCGAAACTCTAGAAAACGGGTTTTTGATGCCAATAGATATATCAAAAGAATCAGATTTCAATGCTGATTTCAAATATATAACTGTCATGAAGTTTAGAGCTACCCATCAAAAGTTACGCGCCTGAGAAAATTTGGCTGATTTTCAAAAAAAGGGGGAAAGACCCCCTAAAAGTTATAGAACCTTAATGAAAATCACACCATCATATTCAGCGTATCAGAGAACCCTACTGTAGAGGTCAAGCTCCTGTCAAGCTCCTATCTACAAAAATGTGGATTTTTGCATTTTTTGCCAGAAGAAAGATCACGGATGCGTGTTTATTTGTTTGTTTTTTTGTTTTTTTTTTTTTTTTTTTTACCCCTGGTTTATAGTTTAGACCCATTGGGCCAATAAAATCGTGGTAGGGCTAATTTGAACTGAAAATAAAAGTTATAGTGCCCTTTTTAAGTTACCAAAAAAAATGGAGGGCAACTAGGCCCCCTCCCACGCTTATTTTTTTACCAAAGTCACCCGATCAAAATTTTGAGATAGCCATTTTGTTCAACATGGTCGAAAATATGATAAATATGTCTTTTGGGATGACTTAATTCCCCGAAGTACCCAGAGGGAGGGCTAAAAGATATGAACTTTACCCAATGTTAACATATAGTATTGGTTATTCGGAAGTATACAGAAGTTTTCAGGAGGTTTTTTTTCTGCTAGTGGGAGGGAAGCGTGGGTCGGGGGTTATGTTGGAGGATCTGTTCATGAAGGAAGTTTTCATGGGGGAAGGGAAATCGCCATGAAGGGGGCGCCGGACTTGCCAGCATTATTTATTGGTTATTGGGAAGTATACAACCATTTTCAGGAAGGATTTTTTCTGGAGGGGGGCTAGAGGAGGGAGTTACTCTGGAGAATATTTCCGTGGAGGATGTTTCTTTGGGGTAAGGGACATTTCTATGAAGGGGGCGCCGGATTTCCAAGCATTATTTAAAAAACGATCAGAAATTAAATAAAAAAAAACCAAGTTTTTTCAACTGAAATGTAAGAAGGAATATTAGAACTTAAAACGAACAGAAATTATAACGTATGTGAGGGGGTTCTCCTCCAAGTCAATACCTCGCTCTTTAAGCTACAGTTTTTTTTAGTGCTTTCAAAAGAGCTATCTATTCTAATTAAACGGCCTTTGTGATTCAGGGGTTTGTGAATAAAAATTTTTTTAACTTTTAACGTAAAGAGCTTGGTATTGACTAAGGGCAGAACTCCCTCATATACGTAATAACATATACGTAATAAAAAAAAACAATAAAAAAACAAGCGATACGGCTCAATAGTAATCGAAACTTTTAAAAACGGAATTTTGATGTCAATAAATGTATCAAAAGAATGTGTTTATAATGCTGATTCTAAATATATAAATTTTATTAAGTTTAGTATTACTCATCAAAGGCAACAAGCCTGAGGAAATTTACTCGATTTTTTAAAGAGGGGGAAACATCCCCTACAAGTGGAAGAATTTTAATGAAAATCACAACGTCAGATTCAGCGTATCAGAAAACCCTATTACATAGGTTTCAAGCTCATATCTGCAAAAATCTGCAACTTTGAATTTTTGCCAGAAGAAAAATATACGAATATAGAAGTTAGTTACGTAAGTTAATTTGTAAAGACATTCATTTAGCAAAAGAAAAGTAAAATTTTTATGCAAATAAAAGCTGCATTAACTAAAAAACGATCAGAAATTAAATAAAAAAAACAAGTTTTTTAAACTGAAAGTAAGGAGCGACATTAAAACTTAAAACGAACAGAAATTATTCCGTACATGAAAGGGGCTGTCCCCTCCTCAACGCCTTGCTCTTTATTCCGTATATGAAAGGGGCTGTCCCCTCCTCAACGCCTCGCTCTTTACGCTAAAGTTTTTTATTGTTTTAAAAAAAAAATTGTTAGACAGTCAAAATTTAGCGTAAAGAGCGAGGCGTTGAGGAGGGGACAGCCCCTTGCATATACGGAATAAAGAGAGAGGCGTTGAGGAGGGGACAGCCCCTTTAATTTACGGAATAATTTCTGTTCGTTTTAAGTTTTAATGTCGCTCCTTACTTTCAGTTTAAAAAACTTGTTTTTTTTTATTTAATCCCCTTATAGAAAACAATGCATGGAGTTGCTTTAAATGAAACCGGAATACATTTAAAGATATAATTTACACCTTTATTTATGAATTTATATTAGCCTCCAAAAATTTGGAAGTTTTTATCATCGAAGTTAACGTGGAATTTAAGCATTTGATGCACGAACTAGAATAAATAATAAGACTGATATAACAGTCAACGATTATAATGACCCTGTTTCTAAGAAATTGGACGATACTTGTAAAACAAAATACGATCCAATCCTTAAAGAGTTCCCTAAGTCTGAAATGTGTTATATCTTTACATTATATCCCTATTTATGCATATATCCTTGAGCAAAGCTTCAAGAAAAGGTAAAAAAATGTAAGGAATATGGCACTGGATTATAAAATTTCTATCGTCGGTGTTCATCTCCGTTTCATGGCCCTTCAGCCAGGAAGTACAATGTGGGGTTGGGTTGCAGCCATCCTATGCTTTCGCATACCCTTCCAAATTTAATTAGATACTCATTCGAGCTGGGTCAACTCTGGTTGAGCTTACAGAGTCGTTTCACTGCCCGCTGTCCCAATCCAAACAACGAGAGATACCAGGATTCGATCCTCAGTACTCACGGACTAAGGATTTTAAGTCTAGTTTGCCAACCACTCGGCTAGGACGGCAGAAATTATCCTAAGTAAGAATGTACAGGATTAATCTTTCATATTTCTTAATCTTGAACAAGGGCTAAAGTCCCTCAACCCATCCCCGAATAACGCCCCTACCTTTGAAATGCATAGGTAGATAGAGAGATCAGTGTGTTCCAAAGGCCCAAGGGTTATACGAACAAAATAAGTTGTAAACCTAAAATGTGTATATAAAATATTGTAAAAATTTTTAACTCTAAACAGATTTTGCTCTATGTCCTCATTTTGTAGTAAAAATAATAATTTTTTTTTTTTTTTTTTTTTTTTTTTTTTTTTTTTTTTAGCCAGCTCTCGAATCAGCGGTTTGTATGTTGTGATTTAAAACAGCCAGAGCTTCAACTCCAAAAGGAAATTTGAATTGAAAAAATTACAATAATTAAAAAATATTTTCAATCACGTTTTTTGCATCCAAAGCTTCTTTTTAGATAGATTTGGATAGATGAGGGGTGTCAACAGTTGTGTTGGCCTGAGACAACATGTTGCCGCAACGAGTAATTAGTAACAGTAGTAGTAGTTAATTTCGTCTGCGATTATCAGTATTATTTAACTGCTACTTAAAATTAGTCATTTTCTTTTGTAAAACGAGAACTATGGAAACTTTGTCCTTGTTCTTGGATTAATATATATATATATATATATAGGACAGCCCCTTTCATATACGGAATAATTTCTGTTCGTTTTAAGTTTTAATGTCGCTCCTTACTTTCAGTTTAAAAAACTTGTTTTTTTATTTAATAATATTGGTAGAAGCCAGGATAAGAATTTGAGAGAAACTTTCCAGGAACAGTTGAATACAAAAAAAAAAACTTTAGAGTTTAAAATTTGATAATGTGGAAGATGGTTGGAATAATTTTAGAAAAATAATTTGTGAAGTTGCTGAAGGTGTCTAAGGGAAAAAAACTAGAACTGCAGCAAACAATATTAGTGAAAAAGCTTTATGTTTGGTAGAAAGGAGAAACGACTTGTACAAGAATTACCTTAGTGATAGATCATATGAAAACAAAAGGAATGTAAAGAAAGTGAAGAAAGCATTAAAATATGATCTAAGGAATTGTCAAGTAGAGGCCATGGATAAAATTGCCGAGGATCTGGAAGATGCAGCTAGACGGCATAATAGTAAAATATTGTACTGGTATATTAACAAATTGAAAGGGAGTAGTCAATGCGGACTTGGCCCAGTTAAAGATAGGAATGGGGCCACAATTAGCGATAAGGAAAAAACTAGAGAGAGATGGGCCGAACATTTTGAGAATTTGCTTAACCAAGATAGAGTTGAAAGAAGAGATATAGAGGAAAATGAAAAAGTTTGTTATACCTTGGATGTAAAGGAAGATTTGTTTTGTGAGGAGGAATTAGCGGCAGTACCAAAAGGACTAAAAAATAATAAGGCTCCAGGTTCTGATAGGGTGGTAAATAAGTTTCTTAAATATGGTGGCTCTGAGGTTAGAAATAAGTTACTGAAGATTATGAATATGATTTTTGAAAAGAGGGAAGTACCTAACGATTTTAGGAAAACCTTAATTAAGCCACTTTATAAGAAAGGTGATAAAAAGTGAGTGTCGTAATTATCGAGGGATTAGTCTGGTCTCTGTAGGTAGTAAATTACTTAGTAATATGATACTTTTTAGACTGAGAGATGCAGTAGACAAAGTTTTAAGAGAAGGACAATGCGGTTTTAGAAAGGGTAGAGGATGGGTTGACAAAATTTTCACTCTTAGGTCAATAATTGAGAAGTGCCTGAGTTATCAAACACCTTTTGTCCTCAGTTTTATAGATTATGAGCAAGCATTCGATTCTGTTGACAGAAAAGCTTTTGCAAAGGTCTTATACTTGTATGGTATACCAAACAAATACATTAACGTGATTAGTGATATGTACGAGAATAACACTGCTTTGGTTAAGGTAGGAAATGAGGTTAGCAGCTGGTTTTGTATTAAATCAGGAGTTAAGCAGGGTTGTGTTCCATCCCCCTTTATATGAATTATTTTGATGGACTTTGTTTTAAGGAGCACAGGAAAGGCAATGGGAGACCACAAAATAAAATGGGAAGGAATAATCTCCTGGCCTTAGACTATGCTGATGATTTAAGCATCTTAGATGACAGTATAAGCGAAATGAATGGACTTTTAGAGGTTTTGCGAGTTCAGGGTGCTAGAATAGGTTTGAAAATTAATGTTAAGAAGACTAAATAACTAAGGCTAGGAATAAGTGAAGATGAAGAGGTGAAGTTGGGTAATGAAAAGATTGATCAGCTTAACAGCTTCACTTACCTTGGTAGTATTATTGGTAAAGATGGTTGGAGCAGTGAAGATGTAAAAAGTAGAAAAGCCAAGGCTCAGGGTGTTTTTTCACAGTTAAAAAAAGTTTGAAAGAATAGGAAGATAAGTCTGCAAACCAAGATTAGAATATTAGAAGCTACAGTTATGACATTGGTCAAATATGGCTCTGAAGCTTGGGCGCGCAGAAAAGCGGATGAAGATTTGCTAGATATTTTCCATGGAAATTTCTTAAGGATTGTTCTGGTTACCCGGTTGACTGACCGTATTTCAAATAATAGGCTATACGAAAAGTTTGGTTCAATACCGCTCTCTAGGGCTATAATGAAAGAAAGGTTGAGGTGGCTAGGGAACGTTGTGCGGATGAAGGATGACAGATTGGCGAAGATTGTTCTTTTCGGCCAACCATCTAGGGCTAACCGGAAAGCAGGTCATCCTCTTCTGGGGTGGGAGGACGTCATAAAGAAAGATTTGAAGGAAATGAGAACTTCATTGGCGGGCGTAAAAAGGGAGGCTTGAATAGATTGGGATGGAAGAGGAGCGTGTGTAGCTGTGTTGGCCTCTGGCAGCTAGGTACTGCGGTGCGTTGTTAGTAGTAGTAGTAGTAGAGCCCACAAAACGTTAAGCGATCTTAATGAAAATCTCACCATCAAATTTAACACATCAGATAACCCAACTTTAGAGGTTTCAAACTCCTACATACAAAAATGAGGATTTTTGTATTTCTGCCAGAGGAAAGATCACGAGGAAAGATTTTTTTTTCAGGGGTGATTGTATGAAACCAGGGATCCTAGAAGATCAGCAGATGGGTCATTTGATAAGAAATCAAAATTTCTAGTACTCTTTTTAACTGACCAGAAAGAATGGAGAGCACCTAGCCCCCCTCCCACGCCCACGCCCTATTTTCCCAAAGGCTATTTTCCCATCTGATCAAAATATTAAGGTCTTTAACATATTCGGCATAGTTGAAAGATTTCATAACTATGCCTTACGGAATAAGATGACCCCCATAGTCCCCCCCATAAGGGACCCATAGGGGAAGGACTGTAAGTTACACAATTTCCCGCTGTTCACATATAGTATTTGATATTAGGAACTATGGGGATTTTTTTTGGGGGGGGGGCTCTGTGTGAAAAATTTTTCATAAGGGCAATTTTCCTTGGGGGAAACGTTTCTGGAAGAATTTTACAGGGGAAATCTTGCAAGAAGGGAGAGAAAGGATTTTCCTCGCATGATTTTCAACATGGTAAAAAATAAAATAAAAAAGACAAATTTCTTCTAAGGAGCAACATAAAACTCAAACGAACGGAAATAATGCCGAAAATGAGAGTAATACCCCTTCCTCAACCAATTCTCTTCACGCTTAAGTTTGAGTTTTCGCCATAGCTCTTTAAGAAAGACTGCTAAAACACAAGGCCGATCAAATTTGAATGAGAAATATTATTAAAAAACTTTAAGACTTTAGCGTAAACAGTGAGGGTTGAGGAAAGGACAGTGCCCCTTATATACGGAATAATCCCTCTTCGTTTTAAGTTTTAATGTTGCTCCTTTTCAGATGAATTTTTTGTTTTTTTTTCAATACAGAAATGGAATGCAAAGCGTGGTTTTCATTGATTTTACAATATTGAAACTGTTGTTTTATGGGGTTTAGGGGGGGGGAGGTACTTAGGTTAGGTTACGCATTTAATATATGCTGTGATTTACCCCCTGTGATTGAAAAAATTTGTTTTTCTTATAATCGAAAAGGTGACATATTAAAAAATACTTAGGCTAAGGTGGGACGGTCCTGAAGGTGCCATTAATCTCAAATGCCTGTTCTGACTTCATTCAACTAGTCTTTGAGCTTTTCAAGGATATCCACATTTTCCGTATAAATCTTATCTGATGTCTCCGTAAATCTTCATTGGCATTTTTTTTGTCAGCAATTGTATTGTCATAGATTTTTTCCCCTTAGATTATACTGAAAAATCCTCCCAGAAAATAGATTTGTTTAGTGGGCAAAATAGTGTAGACTAATGGCCCAAACAAATCGAAAAGTTGGACAAACTAGGTCTTACTATCAATTTCATTTCAAAAGGGACAAAAATGGCTAGCAATCAGTCCTCTTAGATAAAAAATGAGCTTTTGTTACTCTGTATTTACCTCTTGTTTTCTTTTAATTAATTTAAAAAACTTTTTTCACAAGACAAGTTTTTCAAAGACAAGTAAAGAGCTCCATTAAACCAAAAATGAGCGGAAATAAAGTCAAATAATCTTCAAAACGTAAAATACCACAAATCAGTATTAATAAGTAAATGAAACTCAAAACGAACAGAAAGTACAATAAATAACCTATTCAAACTCAAAACGAGCAAAAATTAACATTAGTACGTCTGATAACCCCATGCCTTCAAAAGACTAGAACATAATTTGCATTTTACTGAAAGAAAAAAAAACGAATGACCGTAGATGGTTTAACATCCACTGATATACTGATATTGACATATACTGATATTTATTCCTTAAAGTTTTGATAATTTTTTTATTTATGAAAGTAAAAACAGCGAAAAAATTTAAAACGCGTTTTGTTTTCAGTAAAGCTCAAATTATGTTCTGGTCTGGAGAACCCAATATCCCTAAAAACATAGTTGCTGGGCTGTTCTACTATGTTGAACAAAATGACTGTCTCAAAATTTTGACTGGATGCGTTTGGAAAATGAATGGTCTTGAGAAAAGGGCTGCTTGCCCAATCTCTTTTTACTCTTAGTTCCAAATCCCCCAAAACTTACCCGTAAAGGTCTAACTTAACAACATAATTTGTTCTTCAGATATTACTGTGTCACCTTTTTGAAAGCCCACATGCTCATAGTTTGTTTTGATTTAGTTCAAAATCTGCCTAAATATTCCTTAAGAGCTTCACCTTAATACCCTTAGATTGCACATTAGCAATAGTTGTAGCAGCATTAGTGACAGTATGCGCATAGCACCTTTGGTTTCTTCAACACCCCCTTAAACATATGCTGAACGTTTCAGCTTAATACCGTCAACAGTTCCTGAAGCATTTCTGATGTGTCCGCTTGACAACCTGTGTGGGCATAGTGTGTTTCAATTTACTTCCATTTAGTTACTATACATCCAAATTTTTCATCTTAATATCCTCAGCTTCAATAGCAGTAGAAGTAGTATTAACAGTAGAATTAATTGTAGTATCCTAAGCTTTAGTAGCAGTAATAGAAGTAGTAATAATAGTCACAATAGTAGTAGTATGAGTAGAAGCAGTAGTATTAGGATGAAAATGTTTTCTTTTGGTTAGTTCAACATCCCTCACAAAAAGTCCTGTAAGTTTCAGCTTCATACACTAAACTGTTCCTAAGATATTGCTGTTACACCCTTTAGACTATGTGCATACAGACGGCGGGTTGTGATTCCGTTTATCTCTCCCCTGAAAATGTATTGAAAGTTTCACCTTCATACCCTTAAGCATAGTTGTAATAGTAGTCACAGTAGCAGTATTGATATTACTAGTAATAGTATTAACATATTGCCTTTTGGTCAGTAGAACATCCTTCTCATCAAGTCCTAGAAGTTTCAACTTAATACAATTAGCCGTTGCTATGACATTGCTGATATCTCCTTTAGATAACCTGTATGTTATCAAATTTTCATCTTAATGCTCTTAGCCTTACAAGTAGTATCACTAGAAGTAGTAGTAGTTGTTAATGCAGCAGTAACAGTAGCATTAGCAGTAGTGTGCGCATATTGCCTTTTGGTGAGATGGTCTTCAGCTTTACGCATTCTCTGAAAACTCCATCTTAATACCCAAATCAATTCTTGAGATACGCTATTTTGACACTTTGCATGCACACATCGTCTTTCGATTTAGCTCGAATTTCCCCTCAGTACTGTAAATGGATTGTTCTGGTAGGAGTAGTGGTGGTAGTTGTAGTAGTATTAGTAGCATGCAAATATTCCCTTTTTGATCATCTCCCTTATAATTTCCGGAATTTTCCTAATTAATATACTAAGCAATTCCTGAGTTACGCCCTCTCGACAATCCGTATACACATAACGTGTTTTGATTTGGTTCAAAACATGTTCTGCGAGGCTTACCTGAATGCCCTTCGTCTTCTTGGAAAGTAAAGCTTGAACATGCATACCTTTCTCAATAACATATATTATGTCTAAACAATGAACAATTGCCTAGCTTACAGCCCTTGTCCTGAGGACTGTGGGGAGGTTGACATCCCCAAAGACATAATTACTGGACCTTTCAAAAAGACTGAACAAAATAGATCTCTTAAAAGATCGATTGGATCTATTCTGGGGAATGATAAGCTTGGGGGGGGGGGCTGATTGCCCTGCATTCATATTTGACTCTTAAAGAAAGACACTAAAACTTCGGACTTTCAATCAAATAAGCTCCATCCGATCCAAAGCTTATATATGCCCTGGGGCATAACTTACAATCTTTGCTCATGGGCTCTGGGGGATTGTGTCCGCTCTAAAGACATTGCTATGTGATTTTTGGACTATTGGTAATAAAATGGCTATCTCAAAATTTCAGTTGAATGTGTTTTGATAAAAGACGATGTCAGTGAGGGGGGCTAGTTGCTCTCCGTCATATTTAACTCTTAAAGGGAACTAGAACTACACATTTCAAATTAAACGAGCCTCTTCTAAAGTTAACACGAACACCCCTTCCATAAAGACCTGATATGCTCCTGGGGCATAACTTACAACCATTACCCCCAGACTCTGGGAGATTCTATCCACCCCAAACGCCCTATTTTATGAAATTTGGATGATATAACTTCCAACCCTTTCAACTATTCTGAACAAAATGGCTATCTAAAAATTTTGATTAGATGTGTTTTGGAAATTGATTGGTGTGTGGGAGGGGGGGCTTATTGCCCTCTAATGATTTCAGCTATTAAAAAAGTTCTTTCAATTTCCAATCGATTGAGCATTTTTTGAAGTTTCTACGACAACAAATGGCAGTCTCAAAATTCTTATCAGATGCTTTTCGGGGAAATACGAGTTGTGTATGTGTGTGGGGGAGGGAGGAGGTGGGTAGCCACCCTTAGATCACTTAGAAATTTTAAATGAGCATGAGCGAAATCTGATTCCCACTCCAATGAGCCCCCTCCGAAGTTTGTACGACCACTCTTTCTATAAAAATCCTTACATGCCCGCAGGGCCTAACTTACAACTCATACCCTGATGGCTGTGGGTTGTCATCCTCAAAGATATAATCTACGGACTGAACATCTCAAAATGCTGATTGGATGTGTTTGGGGAAACGGTGGATGTGGGAGAGGGGTTAATTGCCCTCCAGTCACTTTCGACTATTAAAAGGGGTACAAGCCCCTTCAGTTTCCAATCGAATGATTCTTTTTCGAAGTTTCTAATACAAAAAATGATCATCTCAAAAGTTTTATTAGATGAATTTCAGGAATATACGAGTTGTGTGAAGGGGGAGGGGGGTTACCCACCCTCCGATCACTCTGAATCTTGAAAGAGGCACTGAAACCTTTAATTACAAATCCAATGAGCTCCCTCAGAAGTTCATACGATCACCCTGTCTATGTAAACCTTATAAGCATCCAGGACATAACTTACAACCCTTGCTCTGAGGGCTGTGGGGGGGGGGCTGTCATCCTCAAAGACATAATTTTCAGACTTTTCAACTACGTTGAACAAAGTCGCTATCTCAAAAATTTTATTGGATGTGTTTGGGGGAATAGCGTGGAAGGGGTGTCAGTTGCTTTCCAATAACTTTCTACTATTGAAGAGGGCATTAGCCGGTTCAATTTCCAATTGAATGAGCCCTTTTTGAAGTTTCTACGACAAGTCGTTCGATACGAATTGGACTAAGACCAAAAAATAATACATTGTGCCCACATCGTTCTTTACTTAGGCAGTGCTATTGCGCTGCCTATGATTCCTAATATCCAGTGCAGCACCGTCTGCCCATTATTCTAGAGAATCTAGTCTTCCTAAGTTAAAAGTTGCCACTATTGAGTGGTGTGTCTTATAGATTTTGAACATTCTGTTTATAGTTTTTTTGGTTAATCTGTTTAAAATTAATCTGTTTGATTTTAATTTTATATCTTATTTATTTATATTTATTATATTTTATGAAATTAATTTTATATTATATTTATTGAATGTTTTTGCTTGTTTTTGTTTTTTATTTCAAGATATACCCAATCTTATCTTCCAAAGATTGGAAAAAAAGTTCCAATCTGTTCCAATCTAGTTTCCCTCCTCCTTGTTATTTATACTATTACTTCGTTTATCCCTGTTTGTGCTTTGGTTAACTGGTCTTATTTATTATAGTTTCAATTATTTTAATCTTTTTAACATGTTGACGTTTGTTTTATCTTTTTTTTAGCAGTCTTATCATGTTTGCTTTGGTTTTCTATTATTCCTATTAATTTTGACCCTAAGTACAAATTTGGTTAATTCTGGGCTTATGATTGCCGTTTTTAATAAATAAATCTTACTTAATCTTATTATGCCCCGAGGAGCATGCTCAGGAGTATATCCACAAAAAGATTGGGTAAAAAATTGTATAAGGACGGGACAGGAGCGTTCGCTAGAGTATATATTTATGTTGTGATCCATACTGAATCACAATTGGCTAAAAGGACAGTTCGGCTGGGGTAATTTAAAAAGTGGCGGTTCTGTCATATTGGTGTTCCTAACCAACCTATATAACAAACTACGCGTGATTGATTGACCTTATCTGCATTCCTATGGCTTGCTTGTGGCTCAAGACAAAAAGAAGTTTCTATCTTTCCCAAAATGTGCTATATTTTGTTTTCTAAAACGCAAAAATAGTTGGAATTTCGAACTTTTGAAAGAAAGGTGTGTTTGTCACCTTGAAAACTTGAAAAAATATTTCTTGTACTAAGTTCAGTTTTTGCTTGGTTCTCTTGTAAAATCAATATTTTTTAACCAAGACTGCATCCAGGGGGAGGGCATTTTGGGTTGCAATATTTTGTAACCCAAAATGTTTGTCCAATTGGTGAAAATGCAGAAAAAATGCATATAAATAAAATTCGATTTTTTTTTTGTAACCCCCCCCCCCACCACTCCCAAAAAATAACACTTCCCGAAAAAAAATACTGGATACGTCTCTGTATGTAACATACTGTCTTTTGGATTACCATAGTCGAGCTCCTGAATAATTTTCAAAAACATCTCGTATTACTCCTGTAAAGTTACTGAGCAGAGCAAGGATGGCTGTATTGTCACCTGGATGGATATTTGGCTAATAGTGATGGACTGTACTTTTTTAATTCCCTGGGATATTTCCCCTCAAGTATGTGCTCTAAAAGGAATGACTGAAAGAAATCACCCGGCTTTAATTTGCTTGACATTCTGATTTAATATTGATTTTAGGTTTAAGTTCTCTGTGAAGCAATGCAATTTTGTAAACTTGCCGGAAATTGCACCTAAAGTACAAGGTTACAAATTCATTAGGTAAGTTCTATCTATTCTACAAGCCAAGATTACGATCTTAATGCGATTTTTTTTTTGAAATATTAAAACTTGCTTCAAAAAAAGGAAGTTTCTTCAATTTTTAATTAATTTCAGAAAATTTCAACATACTTTTCAACTTAAACAAAATGAATAGGAAATTTCAGAGATGGAATTCGATAAACGGACGATGCTGAATTATTGCTATCATATGATAGAAAGTTGTCGTCTTATGTCGAAACGCTTAATTCGTAGAAATGAAGAAAAAAATTACACATCTAAAACTTGCAGAGGGGATATTACAGAAGAAAGAAAAATTTCTTTCAGTGGAACAAATTCGTAAGCCTGCAACTTACGGAGGGGATATTGCCGAAGAAAAAAGAATCTTGAAAATGCAATATACTCGTAAACCTTGATATGCATAACAGTCTGACTCGGCGTCACGTAAGATGTCCCATCCGAAATGTAGGATTATGTTACCTATTTACAACAAGAATAATGGAAGAATTTTTTTTTTAATATTTGTGTTTGGATAACAAAATTAGGGCAGCAGCCCTTTCAACATACCTCCACCACCAGCTTGTTAGCAGAAAGGTAGGGATCATGCACCTGGTTTGAACTAAAATCCTTTCAGGACCTCCTGTTTGTATGATTTAATAAAAAAAAAAAAAAAAAAAATCAGGCCCCTCAACTGCTCTAAACTGTTTGTTTTGAACATTTGTTTCAGATCAATCCAGTCAATGAGCCAGAATTATGATATTAATTTGTCTTTTCTTAAAGAGTTACCTAAGCTTGCTTAAAAAATCAGAAATTTCTTCATTCTCGTCTACATTTTGCTATCTATTTTTCAATTCAAATTTCTAAAATGTAATTCGCAGACAAATAAAGCTGAATCTGAACTTTGAATGGTAGGAAAATTATTGCCTTACGTTGAGACGTTAACGCAGCAATAGGCCTACAGCAGAAAAACTAAATGCCACAAAATAAAAAAAAAAACCATAAAACTCAATGCGGCTGAAATTATTATTCAGAGGAATCTAAGATATTTTCCTCCGCTACATACATAGTAATGATTGTTCGGCTCGCACAAATTACTCGCTGGCTATATTTTGACAAATTTATGACATCCTTATAAATGGCACTCTTTTTGGATTTCAAAAACGCAGGGTAGCCTATGGGCGTAGGTAAGTGAGCTAACTTGAACTTCATTGCTTAACTTTGGCCAAAATGGAATCGTCAGAATCTAAATCAACCAGCACTATTCTGTAAAATCTTCAAGAAATTAGCGTCAAAGCTCCAAATCGAATCTTATGAAAGAAATAAAAAAAAGAGACAATTCCAGATTAAAGTAGAGAGCTACAATAAAATTATAGAAACGTAAATACTTTTGTGCATGAAGGGGGCTGCCTCTTCTCAATCTCAGCTCTTTTCATTAAGGTTTTATAGTGCTTTACTGAAAACATTACTGCAGGGCAGCAATTGTAGTTAATAGGTGATTGTAAGTGTTTTATTTACCGATTGCCTTTAAAACTGATTAAATTAATTTTTTTATTGTTCTAAGGAAATGCACATCAATAAGCTTTTCCATTCTTAAGGAATTCTTTAAAAGAATAGGCATTCGTATAAAAGACTATAATGTAAAATCGGGATAACAACCCATAAATGAGGATAACGTTATGTCCATTATTACCAAATAATTTTGTAGGAGATTAAGCAAAATGTAAGTAACCAATTAGTTCTAAACAGGAGAACTCTGCTTCTTTGCCCAAGCCCCCTTAGTATCTTAAAAATGCCCCGCAGAAGGTAATAAAGCTGGGCAGTGATATATGACTAGTTAGGAATAGGTCCCTCGCTGATTCATATTTTTGTGATATAAGTTTTTAATTTCATCATTACAAAATTTGGGAAAGAAATTTTCGACAGAACTTTTTTCAGAAATTTTTGAAAAAATTTCTTCTTAAAATAAATTTTTCTTCCTAAAAGAAAGGATCCTCTTTTTAAGAGAAGTTTTACTCTTTTCAGAAATTTGAAATTTTTTGGGAACTTTAGCCTAAGGTATTTTATTCTTTTAATTCTTTTTTTTCATATTTTTTAAAATACATTTAAAAATAAGTCATCCTTAAAGTATTGTATTTTGGAGAGACAGTTTAACTTTTAATATTTTTTTCCCTTTTTTGCAAATTTACCAATTCCGAATTTATAGTGCAATTTCTTCATTTTACGCGCCTTAGATTATTCTGGTACAGAGACATAAATTTCTGATACAGAAAATTAATTTATTTTACATTTTCTGTGCCAAAATAAATTCTACTTAATTTTGATATCTCACTAATTTTTCATTTTCCGTGGAAGTTAATAGCACCGGAAAAGAAAAACTAGCAAACCATGAACTCGTAATTTTTCTGACGGTTAAGTCGTAATATTTTTTATGTTGCTTGCCAAGGACCGTTATCTTCTAAAAGAGTTTTTTTATTCGCAAATGTTTGTATTAGCCTCAATTAATTATCAGGGGGAGGGGGACAGAAATATATTTTTCAAACTTAAAGAGGGATTTTTGTATTTTATTTTTATTTTTTTTAAATATACCGAAAAAAGCCATTGTTCACTGAAAATACAATAAAAAGGTATTTTTTTAAATTGATTTTGTCGAAGCAATACGACTAAAAATGTATATATTTTTCAATCAAATACAAACAAAACTCAAGCTGTTTACATAGCATTACAGTGAAAGGCTACTAGTCTTATTTGTACAACTTAGTTAGAAATTGATATTTTTGTGGTTGTTGTGTTGTTGTTGATACCATGGTTATGAAAATATAATCTGAAAAAGAATTGTTTTCAGTAAAGTGCAAATGACGCTTGCTTTTAGAAGGTTCAAGGTGAAGTAGCAGGTAGCCCTACCCCTGTTTGTGGTAATTTCTCCTTGTTTTAATCTTTAATTGATTACTCATTTTTATTTCATTTCGTTTTTGGTTTCATTTATTCATCTATAGCAGTATTTGTTATCATTATGTTTGATGTGACTCTTTTGTTTGAATTCTGTTTTTTTCGGGTCTTGTTTGTTCCTTGATAGAAATTTATGTTCCTTTTCAATTTCAATTATTTTAATATTGTTTCTGCCCATCTTGCGTTTTATTAGGGCTCTTTACTTTTCTTTGAAAAAATTTCTTATTGGAAATTTTTTTTTTAATTTATATTATTAAAAATCACAATAACTGCCAAGAACCAAATTTAAAGGGCCAATTCATAAGTAAGGAATATAATTTTCAGCGGATGTTTTTTTTAGATGGTAATTTGGACCTGCCTTTTCTTTTGGTGGTTATATCTGACCAGATAACGAACTCGAATGGTTTAGTTAAAAGTTTGTGTTTTCGGAGTGTTAGGAAAGAGATTCACACGGGACTTCATATTTTGGATATTGGGCCGACAAGTGTGTCTCTCAAATCTGTTGAAAAATTTCAGAATTATTAACCACAATGGAAAAGAAAGTACATTCAACCAGGCTATCGAAATCGCGCATCTGTAAAATCTTATGAATGACTGAGACGATAGCTTTAAAACTTTGAGGGACTATATTAGGATGGCAAACGACTCGAAATGTTATGTTTAGGAAAAGGGATAAGAATACACCAACATTTTGTCTCCTAGAAATAAGTTTCCTCGAAAAAGGACAAATAATTGAAAAAAGGACAAATATTTTTTCTTAGAAATTTGAAAGTTATGTCCCTAAGCTGTTGTGTCAAGAGAACCTCTGTGAAAAGAAAAATCTAAAAAAAAAATTCAAGAAAATGGGTCCAAAAAGCTTTTACCGAAGAGTTAGGACTTGCAACATTTTTGTTTGACGCAGTTAATTGACTTTGAATGTTTTTTTTGTAATTATAGACCAAAAAACTTAAAGTTTCTGGACGCCAAGACATGGAGCCTTAAATTTCGTCTCTCCAATCAGTTTGAAAATTTCTTGAAATGGAAAACCGATTTGGCCTATTTCGGTTTGCAAAGCCCAAAACTTGGCCCAAATCTTGTTTAATTGCTGATCAGCTTGTCAAAATTGTCCACTTGTCAACTCATGAGAGTAGACTTTGATTTAATTTGTGATATTTTTCCTGTTGTGTTGCTGTTAATGTAAAACAAACAAAAGCTGCTAGAAATACAAATCATTTTTAGTGCAACTGATTCTAGGGCGCGATACCCCTACTCTAGCTTGTGGTGTTTTCTGTTTGTTTGACTTTATTTTTCACTTATTCATCTTTAGCAGTATTTGTTATCTTTGTGTTTGGTATGGTTAATCTTTGAATTCCTCTTCGTTTTGGGTTTCACATATTCATTATTACGAACGGTTTTGTAAGGAATGACGTGGTTCAATAGTATACGAAACTTTAAAAAACGGATTTGTGGTATCAATAGATACTTCAAAATAATTGGCTTATTATCCTGATTCTGAATATATAAGGTTCAGCAAGTTTAATGTTACCCTATGAGAAGCTACGAGCCTGAGAAAATTTGGACTATTTTCAAAAAAGGGGAAAACACACCCTAAAATTCAAGAAATCTGAATGAAAATAACACCATCATATTCAACGTATCAGATAACCCTACCGTAGATGTTTCAAGCTCATATGTGGAACTTTGCATTTGTTTGCCAGAAGAAAGATTACGGATGCGTATTTATTTTTCTTTTCGTTTGTTTGATTTTTCTCAGAGAAAATCGTATCGAACTAATGGTCCTAGAAGATCAAGATTGGTTGTAATTGGACGCACATTAAAAGTTTTGTTGCCCTTTATAAATGCCCAAAAAGATTGGAGAGTAACTAGCCCTCCTACCATTTCCCCCTTTTTCCCCAAAGTCGTTCGATCGAAATTTTGAGACTACCATTTTGTTTAGCATAGTTGAAGGATCCAACAACTATGTCTTTAGGGGTAACATAATCCCCACAGCTCGTGGGAAAAGATCAGTAAGTTGTAAGATTTTCCCACTGTGTCTGAACAGTATTTTTTATTGGAAAGTATACAGACATTTGTAGGAGGATATTTCGTGCTCGGGGTGGGTTTCCATGGGAAGAATCTTCCGTTAGGAGAGAAATTTTCGAGGTGAAATTTCCAGGACAAATTTTACACTGTGGGGATTTGACAGAATTCCTATTCAAATTATTTTTATTTGTCTTACTTTCTCTTTGCCAACTCAATTTTGCACGAGGAGATGTTCCGGGGGAAATTTTCAGCGGGTTTGGATTTCCGGGAAAAGCTTCCATGGAAGGGTGTATTTCCAGAATGATCGGAAAAGCAATTACAAATTAAAATCTTTTTCAAATTAAAGTACGTTAAGGAAATTTTACGGGGGATGAATTTTGAGCAAGGATATAATTTTAGGGAGGGTGTTTTATGGGGTAAGGGGGGTATAATTTACGTGGAAGGATTTTTCAACGAAGGAGTTTACCGTGAGGGGAGGGAATTTTTCATGGTGAGCCATATTTACTGGCATTATTCGAAAACGATCAGAAATTAAATAAAAAAACAATTATATTCAACTGAAATTATGGAGCAATATTAAAGCTCAGAACGAGCCGAACTTATTCTGTATATGAAGGGGTTACCCTCTTCCTCAATACCTTGCTTTTACATTAAATTTGACTGTTTGACCCAATGTTTTAAGAACGACGCCCAAAACACAAGGGACGTTTGATTAGAATAGGAAGCTTATTTAAAAGTGCTAAGAACTTTAGCTTGAAGAACAAGGGGGGCAGCTCCTTTATATATGAAATAATGTATGTTCATTTTGAGTTTTAATGTTGCTCCTTACTTTCGGATGAAAACTTTTTTTTATTTAATGTGGATTAAGTCTGAAGATAGGTGCTGCAGGGTGATAGCTAACTTCTTATTACAGAATGTTTTCTTTGTAACAAAATACATTACATTTATGTGCGTATTACATTTATGTGCATACTAGCGCAAAAGGTGGAGAGGGGGAGGAGTCTTGAATGTTGTCAGAAAATTCACCAGGGGAGCGAAGTGTTACCGGGAACTTTTTTCTATTGGCGTTTAAACGGAAACACTGATTTTTGTGGCTTTGTTTTTTTGTTTCTTATGTAAACAATTATGTTGCAGAGAACTGTAAGTAAGTAGCAATTCATGCTAGTAGTGACCAAAAAAGTTTTTACAGCAATGTATTCATTAAAAGAATCGACTTTTTATGGCAATTCCAAAAACTGAAAATTCTATCCTGTTTAAAATTACCCAAGAACGTTATCAGCCTGAGAAAGTTTGTTCTGCGTGCGATAAAAGGGAGGGGGGAAACTTTCGGAACTATATTCTTTTATTCGTGAATTGAGCTAAGTTAAAAATTTATCTTAGCTATTCTTGTGCCATTCATTTATTTAAAACATACTCAATCGCTTTCGTCACTTGTTACTACACATATGAAATTAAATCCCAAAAATGTTCTGTTTATCCGCAGAAAAAATTTTGCACTCCTAATCTAGAATGCTACAAATCAATTTATAAGTGATGAAATATATCATTTAACAGCAATCAGTGGGGTGATGAGGGCGATAGTCCCATCTTGTCTTAAATAGGCCTAGGCATGATTTGACAAACAATCTGAAATTTCATTATAAAAACAATTTTTTCGAATGTAAATAAGCGCGACATTAAAACTTAAAACAAGTAGAAATTACTCCGTATATAGGGTACTACACCCTTCTCATTCTCCGCTCTTTACGCTAAAATTTGACTTTTTGTCCCCCAATTTCTTAAGAATGGCTGCTCAAACATAAGGGTCATTTAACTGGAATAACAAGCATGTTCAAAGCACTATAAAACTTGAGCGTAAAGAGATGGGAATGGAGTCTTGCAACAAAATGAATAAAAAAAACAGAACACAATAGCCAATACGGTCAAGGCACTTTGACATAGTGGAGGTCTATGATAAGTCGATAGAAGACCCATTTTACAGACTCTATTAAAGACTCAATTTTTCCGGCAAAAACTGAATGTGTTTTATGTAAGATGTAGAGCCAACAACAGCCATGTAAGTCTGAACCCAAAAAAGAACTTGTTGCCCTCAGATTTATTCTTTGTAAAACAAGGACCTTTGAAATTATTTTTACCTATGCCCAAGAGATCTTTTTTATTTGACACACTGTCATGATTACTCTATGCATATGATGTAAAAGGGAAAAATTCTTTAACTTCAGTTTACAATGAGATTTCCAAAACAATGTTTCGTAAATGACTTCTGAGACCTGGCTGTACATTATACAAATGACTGTAAATTACTGTACATGGCTATAAAATGAATGGCTGTACATGACGTACGAAAATACTAAGAACAAAATACGAAAAAATAGACAATACAAAATGAGCTTAATGTTGAGCCTGTGAATGAAGAAAGACACAACATGTATGTATATTTTTGTTGCACTATAAGCACTGAGGACAGTTTAGAGGAATTCTTCACTAAAATATTTGTCCCTGGTTGAAAATTATTTTCATTTGGTTTTGTATTTTGTTTTCTTTTTTTTCGTTCTTGGTATAGCAATGTTTTTCTTATTTCTCTGACTTTTATTTTTTTTTCTTTTTTTAAGAAACTCTAAGCTGTTGACACAAACAGCTGATGCTTATATAAGAAAAAAGAAAAAAAAATTGACCATTTCAATTTGCTTGCTCTCAACCACAAATATCATTTTTGGAACAAACGCAAGTGCATGTAGGCATTTCCGGTTTTTAAATTTTTTTAAATTTTTTTAAATAAAACGCCTTTGTATTAATACAAATAGAAGTGCTTTAAAATACTTACCAATGACATTCAAGTTAACGAATAAGCTTCTGTGGGGTTGTGTATTAATTTGACATTCATACAGCCCTGAGTCTCGGGCTTGGCAGTATTTAATTTGTAATGTCCATTCATCATTGTGGCGATGATGAAGCGCAGTAAAGCGCTGGTCAGACGTGTATGTATATCGGCCAACGGTTAGAATATGTACGTCTCGATGACGAATCCATGATACCTAAAAATTGTAATTTAAAGCAACTTGAACATTATGAACAAATAGAGCTTATTAAGAGAAATTTGTTCATATGGCATATTGGTAAGGGATAAGGAAAGTGACGCATGGAAGATCTAATAACTACAGCTCAAAACTGCCTGTCACAACGCCATCTTTATCGATTGGTGGTACCCTTTGAGTTAGACACTGACATCTAACATATGACACTGACATATCTCAGACACTGACACACTCTGTCAACTTTGTGAAAGTTGGCGTCAGATGGATTTCTGTTGCAGCAATTTGTTATAGTAGTAATGGCACCAAATACATTTCCACAACCTCACGTTGTAGAAAATGAATGCTGTAACCAAAATAAAATAATGCATCAAGGGACTTCAATACGGCTTACGTAATCTTTTGTGATAAGTGGTTGTGTTATGTCAGGGTTAAGCACAATTTTTTACGCTTAAAAAGTGCTTTTACACAAGACTTTTACACAAAGCTTTTTATTGTTAAAAAAATAGAGTTGTGACAAAGTCAAACTTTAGCGTAAAGAGCGAGGCGTTGAGGAGGGAACAGCCCCTTTCGTATACGGAGTAATTTCTGTTCGTTTTAAGTTTTAACGTCGTTCCTTACTGTCAGTTAAAAAAACTTGTTTTTTTTAATTCAATTTTTGAAGGTTTTTGAATTAATGCAGGTTTTGATTTTGGCTCACCGTACATGAATAATTAAAACAAAATTTGCTTATTAATTTTACTTTTATTCGGTCAAAAGGCTTTCTCGAAACTTGTTTAATTTTTTTTACGAACGTTTTTATTAGTAATAAATATACGTAACTTACGAATTAACTTACGTAACAAACTTCTATATTCATAGATTTTTAATACGTATATTAGGGGGTTCGCCCCCTAGTCAATACCTCGCTCTTTAATCTAAAGTTCGAATTTTGTTCCAATTCCTTAAAAATGACCCTTTAATCACAAAGGCCGTTGATTAGACTAAATAGTTCTTATGAAAGTACTAAAAAATCTTTGGCTTAAAGAGCTAGGTATTGACTAGCGAGTCAACCCAATCATATACGTAATATTTTCTGTTCTTTTTAAGTTTTGATGTTCCTCCTTACTTTCAGTTGAAAAACTTGTTTTTTTTATTTAATTTCTGATCTTTTTCTTTAATAATGCTGGGATATCCGGGGCCCCCCTCATAGCAATGTCCCTTCCCCCATGAAAACTTCCTTCATGGAAAGATCTTCCCATATAACCCCCGACCCACCCACCCCCCACCTACCAGAAAAAATCCCTCCTGAAAACGTCTGTATACTTCCCAATAACCAATACTATAGGTTAACACTGGGTAAAGTCCATAACTTTCAGACCTCCCCCCTGGGACTTAGGGGGATTAAGTCATCCTAAAAGACATAGTTATCATATTTTCGACCATGCTGAACAAAATGGCTATCTCAAAATTTTTATCGGGTGACTTTGGGGAAAAATTGAGCGTGAGAGGGGGCCCAGTTGCCCTCCAATTTTTGGGTCACTTCAAAAGGGCACTAGAACTTTTAATTTCTGTTCCAATGAGCCCTCCTACGATATTTTAGGACCACTGGGTCGATACTACCACCCCTAGGAAAAAAAACAAATAAACACGCATCAGTGATCTTTCTTCTGGCAAAAAAAAAAAAAATGCAAATTCCACATTTTTGTAGATAGGTGCTTGAAATCTCTACAATAGGGTTCTCTGATACGCTGAATATTATATTGTGATTTTTATTAAGGGTCTATAGCTTTTAGGGGGGTCTTTCCCCCTTTTTTCTAAAATCAACCACATTTTCTCAGGCGCGTAACTTTTGATGGGTAAAACTAACCTTGATGAAACTTATATATTTGAAATTAGTATTAAAATCTGATTCTTTTGATCTATCTATTGGTATCAAAATTCCGTTTTTAAGAGTTTCGGTTACCATTGAGCCGGGTCGCTCCTTACTTACAGTTCGTTACCACGAACTGTTTGATATAATAAAACTTTTGAAATGAAGAATTTCAACCATCTGCTTTTAGAATGAACGAACTTTTTTTATTTTCCATTCCATCGAAGCAATTAACTGTGGTTGTGGAAGTACTTGAACATGGCGGGTTAGCATATCAAACGATCAAAAATACTATAGGTTTTAGCCTATAGGACTATATATATTTTTTTTATATATCAAATTTTCAGAAAAATTAGCGTATTGATAGCATGTTGTAAAAAAATAAAAATAAAACCTAAAAATAGCTTATTAGCGAGTAAACGTTTTCTAAAATGACATCGTTTTTTGAACGATGTTCAAAAAATGTTCCTCACTGAGTTCAGACCTCTTTTAGTTTCTCAAAATATGGGTGATATTTTTTGTAAAATGAGACATTTTTGTGATATAGTTCTTTTCTTAGAATCATTCAATGTCAAAAGTGAGTAAGACTCTGAGTGATTTCGGAAACCTCATTTTTAACACGCTATTTTAAGATCACGCCAAAAAAAATTACTTAATGCATAAACGTTTTCAGGAACCTGTCACATAAATCACTGATGCAGAAGGAGATATGTTTGATATTGAAATTTAAAAATCAAATTAAATTGATTAAATCCTACAATTGATTATGAATAAATTGCAGAAGGAGTAGAAAAGGGAACGATAGATAGTAAGACTATCTTCCAAAACAGATATTTCATTCTTATTTCATTCTGGGGTACTGGTGCATTATACCTAACACACGACAGAAGTCATTTTTGGTTAATACTAATGAAATAAAATAGGATGAATATATAGTAATTCAGAAACAAATTTGGGCTATATATTTGCACATTAGGGGGGTGGGAGATAAAGCATAGCATATATTAAATATGTAACCTAACCTAACCTAGATACCCCCCCCGTTAACCCCAAAAAACAACAGTTTAAATGTTGCAAATACAATAAGGAACCACGCTTTGCGATCAATTTAGATATTAAATACCCGTTTTACGTGTCTCCATGTCTGCATTCCTTGGGCAGTCTATAGCGCTGTGTTAGGTATAGTGCACCAGTCCCCATTCTGGCTTTTAATGTACCAAATACCATGAAAACACCCACTCGTCCCTCCCCCTCCTAAAATATATTTTTTTAATGTATTCAAAAAAAATTGAAAATACAAATATGTTCTTCCCTTGGTCCTATTTACGTTTATTAACACAAGAAAACCTTTTTATGTGTTTTTTTCCAATCTATGAAGTTTTTAGGTCGGTATAACATTTCCAACACTATTGGTACGTTGAACAGTGAAAACCAATAAGCAAAATTAATTAGTTAAATTTGACAACGCTTTCGTCCATAATCATGCAACTATTAGCAATCTGTTGATTCCCAAAGAGAGCTACGTCTTCTAAGGAAAGCTACACATCCTGTGTATCACCGGTTTCATAATTATGAAACCTGTAGGCCAGTACTTAATTTCCGTCAGTGTTATCATGCTTAACCGTTAAAAAATTCATCAAATTCCCTTATTAAATTCCAAAAATACTTATTATCTTCTTTAAAATACTTTAAAAATACTACATTTTCGCATTGTTGCCATGTTCAACCACGAAGAACAATAAGCAAAACTACTTAGTTAAATTTAGCAACGCTTTTTGTATATAAAAACTTGAAATTTTACAACTCAAAAGGAGGTATTTCTTCAATTTATTTCTCAGCTGTTTGGCGCAATGTCTTTTAGATTGTTTTTTGTTATTTTACGGATTTTTCACCTAAATTCTGTTGTTTTTTTTAAACTCTGAGCCGTGTTATCACAGACTAGTTCAGTTGCTACTCGGCCACAGTAGAGAAAATGTATAAGATTATCGTGATGTGTACATCGGAATCGCGCGTGTGCGAAGGCGGTGTATGATTTTCTTTGTGGTTTTAGGTCTGTCTTACATATTTTTAATGGAGAGTATAGCCTTTGTCGCTACTGTATATTATCTCTACTGTGTCACTAACAGACTGAAGAGAGTAGTGGGAACTACTGGACCTGCCCTATTTTAGAAGTTTTGGAGCGTTGCCCACAACGTTTTTAGAGCACCGGTCGGCGGTATAAAGCAGGCATCAAAACCCGGTAATGGGTCTGATGCAAGACTTGTAAAGTGGGAGGATCGAGCTGAGTGGTAGAAGGATTTTGAAGCAAAAGACTATCCCCAGCTTTCTTATGCAGGTTGTTCTCCCCCGATTAAGGTAGGTTTCCCAAAATATACCCAAAGTGGAGAAGTATGTTCCAAGGAGAAGAAGCTTGTCGACTTTCTTTATAGCTTAATTCACAAAGATGAAGTTAGGGCTCATTTTCACCATCCTCGGTGCAATAAGCAGCAGAAATGATGATATCAATAAAACAAAGTAATGCTAACGAATTGAACTTTTTTACTTAGAAGTTCAAATATTATTTTATAAAATGCACTGATATATCTAGTCGGTATTTAATTTTTCGCAAAGAGACTATTTTGTTATTTTACTCACAATCTATATTTTTTATATTCTAAGGCCCATTCAGTGTTAAAAGTGAATTAGACTTGGGAAACTTTTAGACAACCTATTTCTGACACGCAATTTAAAGATTATCTGCATAAAGCGTTATTAAATATTTTAGAAAAACAGAAAAAGCAAAATGTTTAGGTTCTCATGTCTTGAACCAGTGAACTAATAGACAAATCTTAGCAATGACTTGCCTGGATCATTTGAACTTTTTCACCAGGAAAAATGTAATCAGGCAAAGCACCAGAAATAAACTTTCCATATATATGATAGCTAGATATAGTATATATATATATATATATATATATATATATATATATATATATATATATATATATATATATATATATATATATATATATATATATATATATATATATATATATATATATATATATATATATATATATATATATATATATATATATATATATGTATATATATATATATATACGCTTGTCTCACTTTCGCTTGTTTTCCAAGCGCAGACAATTTGAGCCTTTTCTTGATATCATGACATCCAAATAGACCTTGAATTAGAAGCAGTGCCTTTGTAAAATTACTTTATTTTTATTGGACCTTTATATTTGCTTCGGCTTGTCTTTTGTCATAATGATTGCCGAACCTTTGTTTCTTTTAATTGTTCAGGTAGTGGGACAAAAACATTCATAACCTTATCCATGTCAAAATCAAAAATCCAATCATCATCGCTATCAATATCAATTTGTTTGGTTCGTCTTACCTCGGTTTGTCTTTCGTTATTATGAAATACATATCGCCAATCCTTTTGTTTTTTTTTAAACGAAGGTATGGTAGGCATCAATGACTTTATCCATGTCAAAATCCCAAACCCAATCATCATCGCTATCATTTTCAATTTCGACACGTTTCGATTCTTGCTGTCCAGGTTGATTTTTAATTGACTCACTCACATATTCGGTGTCGAATGTCTTCTAAACGCGCGTGTCTTTGCTCTTTGTTTTTATTAATTAAAAAAAAAAACTTTCCAAAAAATAAGTTTTTCAAAGAAAAGTAAAGGCCATTTTAATGCATTCGGGGGAAAAGGGCTTGGGGGGGGGGGCTAGCTGCCCTCCAATCTCTTTTGACTCTAAAAAACTGAACTAGAGCTTTCAATTTCCAATCAAATGAGCCATCTTTGAAGTTTTTACGTGCATCCCTTCAATAAGAACCATATATACCCCCAGGGCATAACTTAAAACGCCTACCCTCGGGCCCTGGGGGGTTTTGTTGATCCCAGAGTTTTCGTTATATGGTCTTTGAACTATTTAAAAAAAAAGCTATCTCACAGTTTTTATCGGATGGGTTTGAGGAAAAAAGGGCGTGGAGGGTGTGGAAGGGGGGGCTAGGTGCCCTCCAATCTCTTTTGACTCTTGAAAAATGAACTAGAACTTTCAGTTTCCAACCAAATGAGACCTCTTTGTAGTTAATACGAGCATCCCATCCATAAGACAAATATATGCCCCCAGGGCATAACTTACAACGCCTGCCTTGGGCCCTGGGGGGCTGTGTCAACACCGGATTTTTTGTAATATGATCTTTTAACTATTTTTAATAAAATACCCATCTTAAATTTTTATTGGATGTATTTGGGGAAAAGAGTTTTGGGGGATGGGGGAAGCTGGCTACCCTCCAATATCTTTTGACGCTTAAAAAGTGAACTAGAACTTTCAATTTCCAATCAAATGAGCCCTCTCTGAAGTTTTTATGAGTATCCTTCCATAAGAACCATATCCTCCTTAAAAGCATAATTTCTATCTGGAAATCAACTACGCTGTACAAAATGGCTATCTAAAAATTTTGATTGCATGTGTTTCGGGAAATGGTGGACGTGGAAGGGGTTTAGTTGCCTTTCAATCACTTTCGACTATTAAAAAGGGCACAAGCCACTTCAATTTCTAATTGAATGAGCCCTTTTCAAAGTTTCTACGACAACTTCTTCAATACGAAGTGCCCTGCTCTAAAAGAAAAAAATAATAAATAATACATTTTGCCAACATCGTTCTTATATGGCCCCCGGGCATAAATTAAAACCCTTATCCTGAGGGTTGTGGGGGAGTGTCCTCCTCAAAAACATATTTTCTATCTGGAAATCAGCTACGGTGAACAAAATGGCTATCTCCAAATTTTGATTGGATGTGTTTGGGGAATTATGGGCAGGGGGGGTTAGTTGCCCTCCAATCACTTTTGACCCTTAAAAAGGGCACTAGAACTCTAGAAATTTCCATTCGAGTGAGCCCCCTTTGAAGTTTCTACGACGACTCCTTCCATATGAAGTGCCTCTGGGAAAGAAAAAATAAATAAAACATTGGAGCGGTATGGCCTTTACTATAGGCAACGCTATAGTGTTGTCTCTGATTTTTGACTTGCTCACATGCTCGGTATCGCATGTCTTTTAACCGCGCGTGTGTTTACTCTTCATTTTCAGTTTTGACACGCCACCACTGTTCTTCTAACCGTATGTGTATTTGCTCTTCAATTTCATGTTTGACTCACTCATATGCTCGGTGTCACATGTCTTATAACCGCGTATGTCTTGACTCTTCGTTTTCATTTTTGACACACCGCCGCTTTTTATTCTATCCAGGTGTGTTTTTGCTCTTAATTTTAATTTTTGACAAGTTTTTGGATTTTGGTTACTTCAGACAATTTAGCAATGGCCTTTGCTTTAGCTGCCCGTATTGGTGTTGCCGCAATTGATGGGCAAGGTTGTCGATTTTCACATCTTGTCACGCTTGTTAGTTCAGGTGTTGGTTCCAAAGAATCATCATTTATAGTAACTGCAACTGTAAATTTTAGTTTTTTGGGCCTTCCAACAGATATATATATTATATAAATAACTGATGCATTGGAAACTCAAAAATCTTACATCATGTAAGAAAATGCTTATATGATATCATATATGATGCCATTAGAAATGCTTATATGATGTACTAAAATAGTACATGATTTCGTTTCCAAAAATCGAATTTAAGACTCTTAATGAATTTTCTCAGACTTCTGACCAATCTAGATCTCTTTCTTATGCGGGAATATCCCAAGATACCAATTTTTCAGAAAAAACAAGGAAGGGTATTCGAGAAAAATACATAAATACATATACAATTATAGCTCGTTTATAAAAATAGTATATATATATATATATATATATATATATATATATATATATATATATATATATATATATATATATATATATATATATATATATATATATATATATATATATATATATATATATATATATATATATATATATATATATATATATACTATATACTCTCTCTCTCTCTCTCTCTCTCTCTCTCTCTCTCTCTCTCTCTCTCTCTCTCTCTCTCTCTCTCTCTCTCTCTCTCTCTCTCTCTCTATATATATATATACTATATATATATATATATATATATTATATATATATATATATATATATATATATATATATATATATATATATATATATATATATATATATATATATATATATATATATATATATATATATATATATATATATATATATATATATATATATATATATATATATATATATATATATATATATATTTGGAACCAACACCTGAGCTAACAAGCGTGACAAGATGTGAAAATCGACAACCTTGACCATCAATTGCGGCAACACCAATACGGGCAGCTAAAGCAAAGCCCATTGCTAAATTGTCTGAAGTAACCAAAATCAAAAACTTGTCAAAAATAAAAATGAAGAGCAAAAACACACCTGGTTAGAAGAAAAGCGGCGGTGTGTGAAAAATGAAAATGAAGAGTCAAGACACAAGCGGTTAGAAGACATGCGACACCGAGCATGTGAGCGAGTCAAAAATGAAAATGAAGAGCAAATACACGTCGGTTAGAAGAACAGTGGTGGCGCGTCAAATATGAAAATGAAGAGTAAACACACGCGCGGTTAAAAGACATGCGATACCGAGCATGTGAGCAAGTCAAAAATCAGAGACAACACTATAGCGTTGCCTATAGTAAAGGCCATACCGCTCCAATGTTTTATTTATTTTTTCTTTCCCAGAGGCACTTCATATGGAAGGAGTCGTCGTAGAAACTTCAAAGGGGGCTCACTCGAATGGAAATCGAGAGTTCTAGTGCCCTTTTAAAGGGTCAAAAGTGATTGGAGGGCAACTAGCCCCCCCTGCCCATAATTCCCCAAACACATCCAATCAAAATTTGGATATAGCCATTTTGTTCACCGTAGTTGATTTCCAGATAGAAAATATGTTTTTGAGGAGGACAGTCCCCCACAACCCTCAGAGCAAGGGTTTTAATTTATGCCCGGGGGCCATATAAGAACGATGTTGGCAAAATGTATTATTTATTATTTTTTCCTTTAGAGCAGGATGGCTTCGTATTGAAGAAGTTGTCGTAGAAACTTTGAAAAGGGCTCATTCAATTAGAAATTGAAGTGGCTTGTGCCCTTTTTAATAGTCGAAAGTGATTGGAAGGCAACTAAACCCCTTCCACGCCCACCATTTCCCGAAACACATCCAATCAAAATTTTGACATAGCCATTGTGTTCAGCGTACTTGATTTCCAGATAGAAATTATGCTTTTAAGGAGGATATGGTTCTTATGGAAGGATACTCATAAAAACTTCAGAGAGGGCTCATTTGATTGGAAATTGAAAGTTCTAGTTCACTTTTTAAGCGTCAAAAGATATTGGAGGGTAGCCAGCATTCCCCATCCCCCAAAACTCTTTTTCCCAAATACATCCAATAAAAATTTAAGATAGGTATTTTATTAAAAATAGTTAAAAGATCATATTACAAAAATTCCGGTGCTGACACAGCCCCCCAGGGCCCAAGGCAGGCGTTGTAAGTTATGCCCTGGGGGCATATATTTGTCTTATGGATGGGATATCCATAAGACAATAAGATATATATATATATATATATATATATATATATATATATATATATATATATATATATATATATATATATATATATATATTCTAGAATTCCTAATTCCTGATTTTCTACAGCTTTCTATATTTCCCCCTTTTTTTACCTTCCCCAATTACCCCTCTTTTTAAACTTTTTCAATTCCCTTCCCCCTCCAAAGCTAAATGTTTTGCTACCTAAAATCTATTCAGAATAAACCGAATAAGACCCAGAGTTGAATGGTAACGTAAATTTGCAAGTACTATAAAAATAGCTTGAGTTAAGTTGATAAGCAAATACGTTTATATTAAAAAAAAAAGTGCAAACACATTTGATAAAGGCCAAAAAAAGAACATTTTACTAAAAAGATATATTTCTAACCTTCACACACAAAAAAGTTGGATGCCTACCATCCAAGAGGAATATTCTACAGCAAAGAAGCTTAAGAAACTTATCGCGGTACTGTATTTTCTTGTTATCATTTCTCATGCATTATTATGTCTTCAGTCTTGGCTGAATTTAAAAATAGCTATGAGACAGTAAAACCAGGAATAAAGAAATTATTTTTATCGTCTGGAAACTTCAAAGAAGAATCTAATAAAGGCTAGTGTATTTTCTCACTTGGTGACACTGCCCTTTTTGCTGTTACCTTTTACCAAAGTAATAAATTTCCTTCTAGTGATAAATAATAGAAATGAATACTTATTGTAACTGTACTGACAAAACTTGAAATCATTATAAACATGTAAAAAAAATTCAAATGAATTTACTGATAAACTTGTGATTTGTCAGTTTAATATATATATATATGCTGATATTTATTCCTTAAAATTTTAATTAATTTTTTATTTCTTAAAGTTATAAAAGTGAAAACATTTAAAAGAATTTTTTCGGAAAAGCACAAACATTATCATAGCTTTTTTGAAAGCACAGAACATAGAAAACCCCTCATATTAATTTCTGATGATGTTGTGTTTGACTGACTCCAATTTCTGTTTATTTTGTATTTCATTTATTTATTGATACTGATTTGTAGTAGTTGTATGCTTGGTAGATTATTTGACTCTATTTTTTTTATTTATGGTTTAATGGAGTTCTTAATTTTTTTTTGAAAAAATAATTTTGTGCAAAATGTATTTTTGATTAATTTCTGTTTGTTTTATATTGACAGAGTCTTTTTCAGGGAGAAAGACCGAGCCTCTTCTGAAGTTAAACAACCATCCATTCCATAAAACCTTAAATACCCCCTGGGTATAACTTTAAACCAATGTCCCTAATCTCTGGGGTTTGTTTCAACCCCAAAAACCTTGTTATATGATATTTAGACTATTTCGAATAGAATGGCTATCTCAAAATCTCTATTAGACACATTTCGGGACAATACGACTTGTGTGTAAGGTCGAGGGGGTAGCTCTTATCACTTTGACTCTCAAGAGGAGCACTATAGCGTCTAATTACCAATCCAATGAGCCCCCTCCGAGGTTTATGTGACCACACTTTCCATAAAGCCCTATATGTCCCCAGGACATAACGTACAACCCTGGCCATGAGGGCTGGGGGGATTTTTTATCCTTAAAGTCATAATTTCAAGATCTTTCTGATGGGTTAAACAAAATGGCTATATCAAAATTTGCCCTCTGATCAGTTTCGCCTAATAAAAAAGGCACTAGTCTCTCAATTTCCAATCGAATGAGCCCTTTTTGAAGCAGCTACGACAAAACTTTCTATAAAAACATAATATGCCCCAAGGCTATAACTTACTACCCTCTTCCTGAGGGCTATGGTGGGGAGGGGGTTGTCATCCTTAAAGACATAATTTTCAGACGTTTCAATTACGTTGAACAAAATGACCCTATCAAAATGTTGATCGGAAATCTTTGGGGAAATGATGGGCATTGGGGGAGGTGATTCTCCTTCCAATTACTTTTGGCTATTAAAAAGCCAATAGCCCTCTCAATTTCCAATTGAAAGAGCCCTTTTTGAAGTTTTTACGACAACAATTTCTATAAGAACATTATATGCCCCCAGGGCATAACTTACAACCTTAGCCCTGAGGGCTGTAAGGGGATTTTCTACAAGCTTAGCTTTGAGGGCTCTGGGGGGGGGGGTGTCATCCTCAAAGACCTAACTTCCAGAACTTTCAACTACGTTGAACAACATGGCTATATTAAAATTTTGACCGTATGTGTTTGGAGAAATGGTCGGTGTGAGAGGGGGGTTAGTTACCCTCCAATCACTTTCGACTGTTAAAAAGGGAACTAGCCCTATCAATTTTTTATTGAATGAGCCCCTTTTGAAGTTTCTACGACAATGCTTTCTATAAGAGCCTTATATACCCCACGGTATAACTTACAACCTTTGCCCTGGGGGCTCTCGGGGGTTTGTCATCCTGAAATACATAATTCCCAGAACTTTCAACATCGTTGAACAAAATGGCTAAATCTAAACTTTGATTGAATGTGTTTGGTGAAATGGTGGGCGTGAGAGGGGGGTAGTTGCTCTCCGTTTGGTTTCGAATATTAAAAAGGGCACTAGACCTTTCAATTTCCAATCAAATGAGCCCATTTTTGAAGTTTCTACGACAAAAATTTCTATATAACCTTATATGCCCCAGAGCATAACTTACAACCCTTGCCCCGAGGGTTTAGGGGCGGGGAAGGTGTCATCCTCAAAGACCTAATTTCCAGATTTTTCAACTACGTTGAACAAATGGCTATCTCAAAATTTTGAATGTATGTGCTTGTTGAAATTGTGGGCGTGAGAGGGGGTTATTTGCCCTTCAATTACTTTCGACTATAAAAAGAGCACTAGCCATTTCAATTTCCAATCGAATGATACCTTTTTGAAGCTTCTACGACAACACTTTCTTTAAATGCCCCCACCTTATATGCCCCCAGGCCATAACTAACAACCCTTGCCCTGAGGGCTGTGGTGGGGGGAGGGTGTAATGCTTAAAGACCTAATTTCCAAAACTTTCGACGACGTTGAACAAAATAGCTATCTAAAAATTTTGACAGGATGTGTTTGGGGAAAAGGTGGACGTGAGAGGGGGTTTAGTTGCCCTCCAATCACTTTCGACTATTAAAAAGGGCACTATCCCTTTGAATTTATCAATCGAATGAGCCCTTTTTCAATTTTCTAGGGCAAAGCTTTCAATAAAAACCTTATATGCCCCCTGGGCATTATTATAACCCTTGCCCTGAGGGCTTTGAGGGACGTTATCATCCCCAAAGACTTAATTTCCAGAACTTTCAACTACGTTAAACAAAATGGCTATCTCAAATTTTTATTGGATGTGCTGGGATAAATGCTTGGTGTGAGAGGGGGGTTAGTTGCTCTCCAATCTCTTTCGACTGTCAAAAAGTGCACTAGCCATTTAAACTTCCAATTCAATGAGCCCTTTTTGAAGTTTCTACGACAATGCTTTCTATGAAAACCTTATATGTCCCCAGGACATAACTTACAACACTTGCTCTGAGGGCTCTGGGGAGGTTTTTATCCTCAAAGACCTAATTTTCCAGATCTTTCAACTACGTTGAACAAAATGGCTACCTCAAAATTTTGATTGGGTGTGTTTGGGGAAAAGGTGGGCGTGAGAGGGGGTTAGTTACCCTCCAATCACTTTCGACTATTAAAAGGGCACCAGCCCTTTGAATTTCCAATCGAATGACCCCTTTTTGAAGTTTCTACGACAAAGCTTTCTATAGAAACCTTATATGCCCCAGGGCATGACTTACAAACCTTGTCCTGAGGGCTGTGGGGGGAGAGTCCTTCTCAAAAACACAATTTTTATCTGAAAGTGAAATACGTAGAATAAAATGGCTATCTGAAGATTTTTATTGGATGTGTTTGGGGAAATGGTGGGCATGGAAGGGGTGTTAGTTGCCCTCTAATCACTTTTGACTAATTAAAAGGGCACTAGCCATGCCAATTTCCAATCGAATGAGCCCTTTCGAAGTTTCTACGGCAACTCCTTTGATACGAAGTGCCCTGGTTTAAAACTAAAAAAAACAAAAAAAAACAATACATTGTGCCAACATCGTTCTTTACTTAGACAGTGCTATTGCGCTGCTTATGATTAGCATGAAAGGTTTGAAGCCACGATCAAGCTTTTCTGCGTCTTTTATTTACTTTTCTTTGTTAAGACTTATCAGTCGGAGATGTGTAATAAAAGAATAAATAAATAACGTTTCCTTAACAAAAAAAGTCAATTTAGTTTTGATTTGATAATCTGAGCTTGACACTTCAGAGCAAGAAAAATCAAAAAGTGTTCACTTTCTTCAGTTAATTTTGTAATATAGAGGAAGTATGCTAACCTCAAATACTAAGATCCATAATTAAGACTCAAAAAGTGAGACTCGAAAATACTAAACTAATATTACAAAGATATAAAATACTAAATAGTACTAAAAATAGTATTAGAAACAAAATACTAAGGCTCAAATTATAAGATTCATAAGTAAGACAAAGAAATACTCAAAAAGTGAGACTAAAACACAAATCTATGCTAAAACTTAAATTAATCCCGTCTCAACAAAAAAAAATTGAAAAAAATAACCACCAAAGTAAACCAGTTATAAACTCTAATCATAAATCAATTTCTTTTCAAGAAGTAGCTCCATTTTTTTGCCTTGCTATATTTGCTTCTTAACCTAGAATGTTTTATTTTCCAAAAAAATGATGTAAATAACACAGAATAAAATTATTCTTTTTTTTTTTCAGAAAGTCAAATCCAGTTAAATAGATTTATCTAAATTTGACACATCGTGCTATTGAAGGTCCCGTAAAACTTTCTTTATTTCTTTTTCGAGTAGAAAAAGAGTGCTTACCACTTATTGACTTGAAAAAAGACAGCTGACAAAATTACAACTGAAAGGGGAAATTAAGACAAACGGCAAAGGATTGCCAAGGAAAAAGCCATTACATAGAAGAAAAAACAACTTCTATAAGAAACATTAGCAGACGACAGCCAATTTATCGAAAGACCACCTTTCTAGATAATAGATTTTGGAATAAGATAGTTAAATATGCTGAAAGAGAAGTGATTACCAACTGTCTGTATCAATGTATAATAAGGTATCTGTTGCGGATGAAGGGAAAATTTCAGTAAAACAGTTCGTTAAAAAAATATGAGCATGTTGGAAGACTGTTGATTGTCTGAATTGGGACACTATTCTATAATTGCCCGGGCAAAATTCTGTCAGTTTCAATCAACTAGAAAATTAGTTTAACTTAGAAAATTAACCAGAAATTTCAGTTAACTGAAAAATTGAAGAAAATAAGTTCAATTAATTGAGAGGTCGGTGAACATCAACTGTATGAATTACCTTTTTGCGAGAAGTTGAATGACAAACCCCAAGAAAAAATGTCTCTCTTTAAAGTGACATGGTCTTTAAAAAAGTTATAATAATAATAATTTTCTTGTGCCCACTCATGCAAAAAAATAGAAAAGAGTACTAAGAAGTTAGTAAAATTAATAAAAAATTATAATTCATAAAATAAGAATGGAAAAAGCAGAAAATAAAAATAAAACGAGAACAAAATCTAAAAATCCAGAAAAAAATCAAACATTAAATTTGCCATTCAAACTCGCAGATAAGATGTAAAGGACACCCTAGACGGTCAGTAATTATGACCAAAAGCTTCCGTCAATCAACTGATTAAAGAATGATTGACCATCTTGGGACCGGTTTGACGCTTAAGTCAAGCCTTGAGGGTGATTGATAGAAAGTTTGAATGATTCAAGCGGTTCCTAGACGGTCAATATTGCTATAATCAATTAATTGACAGAAGCTTTTGAACAAAATGATTGACCGTCTAGGGTGTCCTTAAGGGCGAAATGTCACACGTATTCAATTGTCGGCTCTTCTTTTAGAGGACGGCACAGATGCATTCTGGTCTACCATATTTTGAGATCTGGGAACGAATGTTTCTTTCACAAGCGGGTATTTAACTGAAAATTTCAAACATTTGTAGTAAATAGACCACAGTTTTAGTTTCTCAGTTTCAGTTAATTAATTTCATAATCTAATAAATTTGTAGAAAATAGATATAATTCTATAGTTGTTCACACAAAGCCCTGTGAGTGAAAATAAATAGCTCAATAAATCAGAAGATTCCTGATGATAAGCTAACTAGTAACCAGGCACATTATTGATGATGAACTTTCTGTGCCATGACACAATTCTCCATTTATCCATGCTAATTCTGGCTAATGAATAGACGTCTCTCACTGAATGATGAGTGATGATCAACTATCTGAATGAAATTTTTATGATGAGCAAAGAGACAAGAGTCCCAAACAATAAAAGGAATTGTGGCCTGTTTCAGTATAATAATTTAACGACGAAAAAATGAAACATGCCGGAAGAATAATGGTGATCAATTGCCTGTATCAATACTTAATTCTGCACGTGCCTTTTCAAACTTTGGTTGAGGAAGAAAATCTGTTTGAACATGGTTTGAAATGACGGTAACTCCCAGTCAACCGATCAGTTTAATGCTATAAAACTGGCGGCGTCTCCGAACCGGAGATACAATTACCCAACCAGAACTTTCGTGAGTTGCCGATAATCACAAGACAAAAAAACTTCATTTACCCTTATTTTTCACCTGAAGACAAGTGAGGATTTCTCATTATTTTATTAGGACCGAATGTCCAATGGACTGGCCGTTCGAAAAAAAAGAAAGGGAAAAGTATATGACAAACAAGGCGGTGTCCAGTTGGGGGAATTGACCCCCCTCCCACCCCAAAATGTTTGTCCAACTCGTAAAAAATACCAAAAAATAATATAAAAATTTTTTTGACGCGTTTCTTAAAGTTTCTTATAACAACCCCTCCTCCGGAAAAAAAGCTTTTGTAGACCTCCCCCCGCCCCCCCAGAAAATCCTGGCTACTGCCCCGATGACGAAATCAACTTCATTTTGTACTTTTCTTTGAACATATTGCAAGCCTGGTTTGACCTCAACCCTTAGGAGATTGCATAGACTGTTTACAGCTAAGTTTAACTAATCGGTGACGAATTTTATATTTTGCTAAGTCCACCCTGTTTTATATCATGAATGTGGGATCAAATTGAAAATAGAAGTAAAAGTTATTTTGTGTATGTGTGTGTATGCTTTCTGGGGGGAGGAGAGTAGAAGGTTAAGGGAAGTTAGAATTCTTGGTTTTGGTGAAGGGAAAAGACTATTTTGTAGCGGATTTCATTCTTGTTTTTGTTTATCGTTCGACACGCTCTTTGACTTGTGGTCGAGCAAACTAGAAGATTGGTGATGAACAATCTTCGCCGAAAAAGCCTCAATAAAACTTTTGTCAGGATTATGAATACAAGTGTCAAGCGATAATTTGTTTTTCTGTTTGTTTTTTTTTTCGTAGTATAATAAATTAATGAAAACAGTAACTTTGCAATCTGGAACAATACCTGGAAGACATGTGAAGAAGGTAAACAAGTTGGGTGTGCAAAAACACAGGATGTCTGGCCCTCAGCCCCCACTTTGCTTCCCGGCTGAGTGCTGAGAAATACATACCAACGCCACTGGTAGAAACTGTAAGGGACTGTTGTTTTTCTGTTTTTTTTTTTCGTAGTATAATAAATCAATGAAAACAGTAACTTTGCAATCTGTAACAATACCTGGAAGACATGTGAAGAAGGTGAACAAGTTGGGTGTGCAAAAACACAGGATATCTGGCCCCCAGCCCCCATTTTGCTTCCTGGCTGAATGCTGAGAAATACATATCAACGCCACTGGTAGGGACTGTAAGGGACTGTTGTTTTTCTGTTGTTTTTTTCGTAGCATAATAAATCAATGAAAACAGTAGCTTTGCAATCTGTAACAATACCTGGAAGACATGTGAAGAAGGTGAACAAATTGGGTGTGCAAAAACACAGGATGTCAGGCCGCCAGCTCCCATTTTTCTTCCTGGCTGAATTCTGAGAAATACATATCAACGCCACTGATAGGGGCTGTAAAATCTAGTGTCGCACTTTTTTTTACCTTACCAAGCCTTGTGAATGAAGATCAATAGCCCTATACCTCAGAAAATTGCTCATAATTGGATCTCTGAGTTTACTCTCCTGTTACAGAAAGATTTAAGTCCCAAAGAGTAGAATACTTTTTTGTGTGTGGGGACAATAATTTGATAAAAGTTATGGTACTTGTTTATTACATGGTACACACTCGAGAAATTAGATCTACAAATCAGACAATAACTGGCTTATACCTGTCAGTATTTGAACAAAATTAGCTTAGGATCAGTTGAAATTAACGTTATAGGTATATTTTTATTGTATGTTTAATATATAGAGATGGTATTTTGGTTGGGTTAGGTTAGGTATTTAATATAATGTTAATGAATGAATGAATGAATTTTATTAATAACCTGTCTTACAATAAACAGAAAAAGACAGAGCACAAACTAGAAAAGAAAGAAAAAGCAAAAACTGGCAAGAAAAACAAATACAAACAAAAAGAACTACATAATAACACAACTATTTGAGAAGGTGGGCTCACTCGTGATCCAGGAGCTCTAGTTTTTTCACTTAACTCTGAATTACCTCCTCCACGGTACTCAGAGGCTCAACAATTCCATATTTCACAGCAATATGGCGGTTTCTAACAAAAGGCGGCACTTGAACAAGATATCGGGCATACTTGAAAAATACCTACCTTATGTCTTTCTTGTTTCGTGCACTCAGGAGCTTCCAAAAAGGAGACAGGTACAAGACATGAGGCAAAGTTACTGCATTATAAAGACGAGCCAAACATTTACGGCTTGAATTGCGACGGCTAGTGACAACACCCGCATAGGCAATGCGCACTTTTTTAAGAAGGTGTTCAATAAGCAAAGACTGGGTCTCTCGAAGATTACGACCAATCGGGAGGCCAAGGTACGTAATGTGACTAGACGGTGTTACGGTAATTCCACCAAGCCTAACTGTAGCATTATCTTCAGGGCAATTAAAAAACAAAAACAGCAGACTTTTCTACATTAAACTGCAAACCAATATCAGCATAACTTTTTTCAAGACGCGAGAAATTATTTTCTAATGAAGAAAGCAACCGAGACAGATTTAAAAGATCATCTGCAAAACCCATAAGTGACAAGTCAATAGGCTTGCAAATACAGCTCGGAGAGATAACCTGTTGTGTATCATTAACACTGTTATTATACAAAGTAGGAGACGTTATAGCCCCTTGCTTAATTCCCTTATGTACGGATATATCCCCACTAAGATCACCATCTTGCAAACGAACACGAAGCTTGAGGTTCCTATACATGTCACGTAGTGACCTAACAATAGAAGAATGCACGCCTTAATTACACACCTCAAACACAATCTGGGCATAAATCCTTAAGACAAAAGCTCTTTAGACATCATACTGATATGACATAAAAATTCCTCGCGAGAGACGAGGTTCGTGTACTTTTTTAGCACGATGATAAGGCACATGGGTGCACCCGAGGCCTTTTCGAAAACCAAACTGGTGTGGAAGCATCTCACACTTATCATAAATCTCATCAAACAAAACAATCTCGAATAGTTTACAAAATACTGAAGACATCGTTACTGGCCGATACGAAGAAGGCTGTTTGGCCGGCTTCCTCCTCTTTAATATCGGTATAACCATACCCAGACTAAAGCAACTCGGGACTATCCTTTGTGTCAAAATCATCTGAAACAGGAGGGCAATATGATGGTAAAGAACATAACCTCCTAAAGAAATATGCAGAGCACAAATACTATCGCAGCCTTTTGAGTATACCTTTTTCAGCTTTTTAAAGGCCTGGCAAATTGTGACCGGTGACACTGAGAAATCGTCAAAGGTGTCGGTAAGCATAGAATCCAGCTCATACTCGAAATTAGACTGCAGAACCGGATCAGGCACTTTAAACTCAGACTCGAAGTAAGCACTCAACTGATTAGTAGAAAGATTAGACGTAGGCTTAGCTTCTTCAGGCTTAGACAGAAACGACCAAATAAGGTTTGGATTCCTACTGAGCTTTTGCACAAAATTTTCTTTGAGGGTTGCACGGTGGGCATCTAACGATTTATTGAACTTTCGTTTAGTCTGGATTCGAATCTTGTTCACTATTCCACTTCGTGGCTTCCCGCTTTCATGTCAAACTTTCAGCCATAGCTTTGCTGATGCACAAGCCGCCGCTAGCTCCGGATTTCTAGACCACCCTTTTACCTGTGATCAATTATGGATACGCTTCACAGGAACTGCTACACTCTCCACGATACTCAGAGCATGCGATATTTCTGCACAGTAAATGTTTATCTGCAGACGTATTTCACTTTCACTGCAATACGAGTTTGCATTTCTCTGCAGCAGATGGAAGGGGACGTTTATTTTACTCAGGATATCGCCTGAAGTAGCCGCAAAGAGATCATTCGACACTTGTTTCCAGTCACTGTATACTCTCCATTGGGATTTGCACGGACCTGACAACTTTGGACAGTCCAGTGTTATTGACAATGACAAAGGCAAATGGTCAGAGTAAGAACCATCAGCTGTAACATTTACTTCGTCACTCACCGGGAAGTTCGTTAACACATGGTCAAGATTTGAGACGGTGTTGGCAACACTGATAAATGTGTAAGCTTTGGCCTTATCAACGACATTTAACTGATCAGGAAGGGAGCCTATAACGATTTAAGTCCTTTCAGATTCGGTATTAAGTAGGTCACAGTTGAAGTCCCCTATTAATAGAACTTTTGTATTCCCAGAAATTTGAGCCTTCACGAAACGGCTTAACTGAGTACATGCACCCGTGAAATTGCTGTCCGAGAGGTTAGATCTATAATTAGTAGGAGGATAGACGTTTATTATCACAGTATCGCGAACTTTAACAGCGAGGAAGTGTTTACTTGATGCTAAAAGTTCAGCCTGAAGAGACTTTCTCACCAAAGTGGCTAAACCACCAGATGGCCGACCTCTGGATTTCACAGGTTCAGCTGGCCGAATAAAACACTGGAGTGAACTTGAGAACTTGAGCAGGTTAGTATTGTCCTCGGAAAGCAGGTGCTCTTGTATACAAATTACTTCATTTGTTAGGCTCATAGTATCAAGCAGAACTGTTTTCTCAAGTGCTTTCCCATTTATATTCCAAGACAGACTATAACACATTTTGGGAGCGCGATCCATCTTTCAAGTTTCTTCTGTTATCAGGACAGGCATAGTAAAACATGCGTGCCTAGTCGAATTGCAATTCAAGCACCGAGTAGGATTTTGACAAGGGTTCTCAGGGGAGCTCGTGTGGCCAGTTTCTCCACAGCGGCTACAAGTTTCAGCTTCCGTACAGTCTGCCGCAATGTGCCCCACATGATGACACCGATAACACCTTCGAGGCAAAAAGCAGAATTCTTCTAGACGGAGTAGTTCGAAACCAATTTTAATTGGGTTCGTTAAGGCAGCGGACAATGCACTTTTAGAGGCGTAATACATTTTAAACGCTTGCGAATTGCCACACTTGATTGCTTTTTCACAGTCTTTTGACACATTTTTCAGAAGGTCCTCCGTCACGTTGCTGGGGAGACGTTTCACTATGCCGATGAACTGGGAATTACCAAGTCAATCGTCAATTTTATGGCTACTTTTGAGGGCAGCCGAGACTTTTTCTGTAGCCTACTTTGAAGAGACGGATAGTTACCATTCTTTATTTCTCCGCCTCAGCACTGCATCCTCTAATGTTGTACCACCCAGTGCCAAGCTTGTTATAAAGTCCTTACGCTTTCCTGGATCGTCTAACTCAGGAGGCATATTTTTAACGACAACCGAGAATAGCTGTTTTTCCATATTTGGTGTTTTAGATATTGACGAGGACGTTGTAGGCTGATTCTTGGAATCAGCAATAATTTTCAAACCATTGTTCAGAGTATCTAACTTGAGGGAAAACTGTTGCAGCTCACTGTCCATTTTTCTCGTCATTTCGTTCACTTTGGTAGTAATACAGACTGCAATTTCGTCACCACACGTTGAAACAGACTCCGGTTCGAGAATAACGATAATTAGAAGCTCTTTACCATCCTTAGCGCAGCGCCACCCAGCTTTTCCGGTATCCGACAAGTTATTTCAGTCTTTTTTGCCTTCGCGTATACGCTTTGCATATTTGAGTTCTAAACCTTAGTAAGTCTCAAGCAGCTTTTTGGCTTCTATAATGCAGGCATGATTAAAAAACTTTATTCCATTGTTAAAGAACATATCCGTCTTAATTCCCTTTGTCATGCATCTAGATACAAAGTTTAAAACTGGGTTCAATATCAGCACAGTTTTCATTTCATTAATTTGGATTAAGTCCAAAATACATTCACCAATTTCTTTGATAATTAATAATATCGAATTCTAGGCAGATATTTAAGGGTTGAACTATATATTCAATATTTTTCTGGTGGTTACCTTGCAAGAAAAGTAAGTGAAGCGTTGAAGGCTGTCTACCTTGTCCCCGCAATTTAAGGGGCGAGCCCAGCGGGTACCAAGGCTCTTGCTAACAATTCTCCGCCCCCCCCCCCCTCTGCTCACTTTTCTTTCCCCACCTCAATTGTAGCGTAAATGCCTCTAAATATCAGATGTCCTATTTATTTAAAATCACACTGCTTGATGGCTAACCTCCAATATTATCAGTGAAAAAATTTCAAATTCATACCACTTTTACAAAATATAAATAAATGTCCAGAAACTAGGTTAGTAGATTAAGCAATGGTTTTATCATAGGTCAGGAACTATAATCCTTTGACAAATATTGCAAAATCCAATAGCTTCACTGGGATTATAATTCACTGAAAAAGCTTACTGGTTTGATAATATCCAATTTATGACAGATACATTCACTATGAACTCTGAATCAATACTCATAATATAAAGTTAGGTATTTAATATAATGTATAAAGTGATTTATTTTCATCAAATCCTTGTATATTCCATTAGGATTAACCTAACTTTACTTCTCGAGTGTGTACCATATAATACACAAGTACCAAAAATATGATTTAATATGGAAAGTTAAAAGGATAATGAATCAATACAAACAAATTAATAAACTGGAAGATCCCTGATGATCTTCTGTCTGAATAAATATCATGTAGAAAGCAGTAAGACACGTCCCTAAATCTAAGAACAATTTCTAATATTTTGAGTAAAATAGTAAATAACAGACAACCACCCTAAATTTAATTAAACCTTAAATTTGTTTTAAAAAACAATCTTATACTAGTACATAAGTTAAAAGAAGAACAAGAAAAATATAGCTTCTTTAAAATTAAATCTTTATATGGGCTCTCTTTATGAATTTGCCTAAATCGCAAGCATTAATAAGCAATCCAATAATACTGCTTTTAATTTCCGGCAATCCCGCCAAGTTCAGAAAATGCACCTCAAGTCAGAAATTTCCAATTTTGAGTTTAAGTTATTTTTTCGCTAGAATAGAATTCAACGCTAGTTGACATTGAAGATCATTCGCATAAAAATAATAATAAATTTGAACCCCATATACATACAAAATGCACTGAGAGATGTATGGAAAAAAGATAAAATGAAAATGAGAAAGAAATATGGTAATAAAAAACACTGTTCTTGCAATCACTAAAAATACGCTGAATAAGGATACAACGAAAAGGAAAATCTATGACTGAATCAGATCGCTGTCTTTGCTTTTAAGTGCAGCGTTTACTAAACAAAATCATATTTATCTATTGTTCGATGTGCGAAAAAGTTTAGTATTAAGATTAGTGAGGCTGTGTCTAAAAAGGTCAAACACGTAACATTACTAAAGCTACTTAAAATAATTTTACTACCATTCTTCAGTCTGAATTTCTTCCCTTCCCCTTTCTTCATCCTCCACTAGAATCATTCAGTAAGCACAAAATGTTTTCGTGAATTAGAAATATAAAGATATATCTTTTAATTATATGCTTCAAATAGTTTGATGCCAAGGAAACAGTTTTTGAGAGATCCAAGAAGGTCAAGTTATCTCTCTAAGGCTTAAAATTAAAAATCTTTTGTTTTAAAAAGTAGAGTTGTGACAAAGATTCAAACTTTAGCGTAAAGTAGGAAGCGTTGAAGAGAGGAAATCCCCTCTTCATATACGGCATAATATCTGTTCGTTTAATATTTAATGTCGCTCCTTACTTTTAGTTACAAAAAAATTGTTTATTATTTAATTCTCCAATTGAATCATTCAGTAAGCACAATCTTTTTTAATAAATTAGAAATATAAAGATTTATCCCTTAATTATATGCTTCAAATAGTGTAATGCCAAGGAAACCGTTTATGAGAGATCCAAGATGGTTAAGTTCTCTCTCCAAAGCTCAAAATTAAAAATTTTAAGAAAATTGGCAACTAGTTCTGTAACATTTATCATTATTATTTAAATATTATTATTTATGTTTATATATTAATATTTAACATTTATATATTTATTTATTGTGATAAATATCGTATTGTAAACTTATTTAAATATTGTTGATTTATCAGTAGATGCACCAAAAAGCCTAAAATTAACCCGCTATCGCCCCAAGATCAGTTACCAGGAAAATCAAACAGTTCGTGGTAACGAACTGTAAGTAAGGAGCGACCCGGCTGAATAGAAACCGAAATTCTATAAAATGAAATTTTGATGTCAATAGATATATCAAAAGAATAAGATTTTTATGCTGATTTCAGTACCTGAAAAAATTTGTTAAGTTAAGCGCCTGAGAATATTTGCCTTATTCTTGAAAAAAGGGGAAAACACCCCCTAAAAGTCTTCAAACTTCGAATTAACATCACACCATCGTATTCAGCGTATCAGAGAACCCTACTGTGGAGGTTTCAAGCTCTCATCTGCAAAAATGTTGAATTTTTTATTTGTCAGAAGAAAGATCACGGATGCGGGTTCATTTTTTTTTTTTTTTTATTTCTCCAGGGGTGATCGTATCAATCCAGTAGTCCTAGAATATAGTAAGAGAGCTCATTTGAACGGAAATCAAAAGTTCTAGTATCCTTTTTAAGTGATGAAAAAAATTGGAGGGCAACTTGGCCCCCTCCCACACTCATTTTTTCCTTAAGTCACCCAAGTAAAATTTTGAGATAGCCATTTTGTTCAGCATAGTCGAAAATCTATTTTATATGTCATTGAGGATGACTTAATCCCCCACAATTCCCCGGGAAGGGCTGCAAGTTATGAACTTTGCCCATTGTTTACATATAGTATTGATTATTGGGAACTATACAGACGGTTTCAGGAAGGGTTTTTTTTCTGGTGGGGGTGGGGGTTGGAGGAGGGGTTACTCAGAAGAATCTTTCCGTGGAGAATGTTTCCTTGGGGTAAGGGACATTTCTATGAAGGGGGTGCCAGATTTCCCAGCATTATTTAAAAAACGATCAGAAATTAAATTAACTGAATTACGGAATTACTGAAAGTAAGAAGCAACATTAAAACTTAAAAGGAACTTAAATTATTACGTATATGAGGGGGTTCGTCCCCAAGTCAATGCCTCGCTCTTTACGCTACAGTTTTTTTATTACTTTTAAGAGAGCTTTTTAAACTAATTAAACGGCCTTTGTGATTCAGGGGTTTGTGATTCAAACAAAATTCGAATTTTAGCGTCGTTACGTAAGTTAATTCGTAAATTATGTCAGAACAAAATTTCGAGACAGCCATTTAGCAAAACAAAAAGTAGAGTTAATATTCAAATTTTGTTTTAATTATTCATGTACGGTGAGCCATAAAAGCTACATTAACTCAAAAGCATTATTAAAAACATTAATTAAATAAAAAACAAGTTTTGTTTAACTGAAAGTAAAGAGCGGCATTAAAACTTAAAACGAACAGAAATTGTAGCGTATATGAAAGGGGCTGTCTCCTCCTCAACGCCTCGCTCTTTACGCTAAAGTTTTTTTATTGTTCTATAAAATAAAGTGGTGAGACAGAGTCAAAGTTTAGCGTAAAGAGCGAGGCGTTGAGGAGGAGACAGCCCCTTTCATATACGGAATAATTTTCTGTTCGTTTTAAGTTTTAATGTCGCTCCTTACATTCAGTTAAAAAACTTGTTTTCTTTTATTTAATTTTATGAAGGTGCCATTAGTGTAGTGAAATAGGATTTTAACTTAAGGATTTATGGTGTCAAATATTTTTTGCACCAACGGTGTAATCATGGTGCCGTGTCCCCACATGAAAACGTTGGGCGTTAATGTTTTCCTTGGAACTGGAGGACATATATGGATACATATATTTTGTCATGTCTAAGCAGAGCTGATATAAAAGATAAATCAAACATTTCGTCGTAACGAACTGTAAGTAAGAAGCGACCCGGCTCAATAGTAATCGAAACTCTAAAAAACGAAATTTTGATACCAATAGATATATCAAAAGAATATATTTTTATGCTGGTACCAAATGTATAAGTTTCGTTAAGTTTAGTCTTACCCATCAAAGGTTAAGAGCCTTAGAACATTTGCCTGATTTTGAAAAAAGGGTAAACTACCCCCTAATCGTCATAGAATCTTAATGAAAATCATGCCATCAAATTCAACGTATCAGAAAACCCTGCTGTGGAGGTTTCAAGCTCCTATTTGAAAAAATGTGGAATTTAATATTTTTTGCCAGAAGAAAGATAATGGATCACACGTGTTTATTTGTTTGTTGTTGTTTTTTTCCCCCAGGGGTGATCGTATTGATCCAGTGGTCCTAGAATATCGCGAAAGGGCTTATTCGAACGGAAATTAAAAGTTCGAGTGCCCTTTTTAAGTGACCAATAAATTGGAGGGCAACTGGGCCCCCTTCCACGCTCATTTTTTCCCAAAGTAACCCGATCAAAATTTTGAGGTAGTTATTTTGTTCAAAATAGTCAAAAATGTAATAAATATATCTTTGAAGATGACTTAATCCCCCACAGTCCCCAGGGAAGGTCTGCAAGTTATGAACTTTGCCCAATGTTTACATTTAGTATTGATTATTGGGAAGTATACAGACGTTTTCAGGAAGGATTTTTTTCTGGTGGGGTGGAGGTCGGAGGAGGGGATACGTGGGGGGATCTTTCTATGGAGGATGTTTTTATGGGAGAAGGGACATTTCTATGAAGGGGGCGCGAAATTTCCAACTTTTTTTTTTAAAAAACGACCAGAAATTAAATAAAAAAAGACAATCTTTTTTAACGGAAAGTAAGGAGTAACATTAAAACTTAAAAAAAACAGAAATTATTACGTATATGAGGGGGATTACTCCTCCTCAACACCTCGGTCTTTGCGCTAAAGTTTGAATTATGTCCCAATTCCATAAGAATGACCCCTGAAACACCATGTTCTTTTAATTAGAACAAGATGAAGCTTTATTTTAAAAGTACTAAAAAACTTTGGACGCTAGTGGGTTAAGCTTTGTGTAACTCTATCAAAAAATTGCCTGGTTCTTAATAGCTATTAAATAAAGAAAATATGTTTTTTTTAACTGAAATTAAGAAGCAACATTAAAACTCAAAACAAGCGGAGATTATTCCTTATGTGGTTGGTTTGAACCGTACCCCCTCCTGAATAGCTTGCTCCTTTGCTACATTCCTCCTCAATAACCCGCTGAAAATTTTCCCGGTTGATTCCCCTGGAACATTTGCACATGCAAAATCTAGTCGGCAAAGAGAAACACAAATAAATCAAACTTCGACTAGTAATTGCGTCAAATCCCCCCACTGAAAAATTTACCCTGGAAAATGTACCACCGAAACCTTCCCTTGCCACGCAGAAATCCCACCCTGAAAAATGTTTATATAGGGTACTTCTCAATATATATACTATACGTAAACAATGGATAAATTTTGTAACTTATAGCCCTTTCCCCAGGGGCTGTGAGAGGTCAAGTCATCCCCAAAAGAGCAAAGTAACTGGACCTTTCAACTATGCTGAAAAAAATGGCTATCTTAAAATTTTGATTAGACAACTTTGAGGAAAAAGAGGAGGGGAGAGTGAAGAGTTGCCGTACAATCTTGTTGCTCAATTAAAAAGGGCACTAGAACTTTTGGGGGGAAATGATCCTAGTGATCCAATCTTTTTCTTAGAAGGGCAATGGCGCTGCCTAGGTAAAGAACGAAGTTGGCATAATACAATTTTTTTTTTCCTGTACCAGGGCACTTCATATTGAAGGAGTTGTTGTAGAAACTTCAAAAAGGAATCAATCGATTGAAAACTAAGAGGACTATTGCTCTTCTTAATAGTCAAAAGCGAGTGGAGGGCAAATAGACCCCCCCTCCGATGACCATCATTAACCCAAACACATCAAATAAAAATTTGAGATAGCCATTTTGTTCTGCCTAGTCAAAAAGTCTGGAAATTTTGTCTTTGAGGGTACCCCTCCCACAGCTCTCAAGGCAAGGGTTGTAAGTTATACCCTGGGGGATATAAGGTTCTCATAGAAATCGTGGTTGTATAAAATTCAGAGTGGGCTCATTGGATTAATAATCAAACGTTCTAGAACCACTTTTGAGAGTCACAGTGATCGGAGGGCAGCAGCCCCCTCCCCCCACACGTTTTACTTTCCTGATTAGAAGTATTGAGACAGCTATTCTATTTCAAAGTAGTCCAAAGGTCATATATAAATGCTTTTGGGGTTGAAATATAACCTTCAGAGCCTGGAAACAAGAGATATAAGTCATGCCTAGGGAACATTTAGGGTTTTTTATGGAAGAGATGGTTGAATAAACTTTAGAAGAGGATCACTTGGTTGAAAATTTGAAGTTCTAGCTTCTGTTTAAAAGTAAAAAATGATTGAGGGCAACTAGCCCCTTCCCCCTAGGCTGCCCCTCTTTTCACCAAAAGCATCTGATTGAATTTGTGATAGTCATTTTCTTCAAAATAATCCAAAGAACGTATAACAATGCCTCCATGGTTAACACAGCCCCCAGAACCCTGGGACAAGGGTTGTAAGTTATGCCGGGGGCATATAAGGTTTTATGGAATGGGTAGTCGTGCAAAATTTAGACGGGGCTCATTTGATTTGAAATTAGAATTTATAGTGCCCTTTTTAAGAACCAGAAGTAATTTGAGAGAAACCAGTCCACCCCCACGCTCATCATTTCCTGAAACACATCCAATCCAAATTTTGATATATCAATTTTGTTCAGCGTAGTTGAAGGGTACGGATATTATGTCTTTGAGGATTAGAGCCTCCTCCCCCTATAACCCCCTGGGAAAGGGTTTTAAGTTATGCCCATGGCGCGTATAAGGCTCTTGTAGAAAGGGTGGTAGAATATACTCCGGAGGGAGCTCATTGAATTGGTAATCAGAAGTTATAGTGCCCTTTTTAAGAGTCAAAATGACCATCAGGTAGCTACTACCCTCCCCCCCCCGCATTGTATTTTTTCTGAACTGCATTCAATAGAAATTTTCAGATAGATATCTTATTCAAAATATTCCAAGATCATATAACAAGGCTTTTGGGGTTGATAGAAAACCTCCAGAGCCTGGGGGTATTTAAGGTTCCTATGGAAGGGATAGTTGCAACGACTTTGGAGATGGCTCATTTGGTTAAAAATTAGAAGTTCTTGTTTTCTTTTAAGAGTCAAAAGCGATGGAGGTCAACTGTCCCCCCTCCCTCCAACTACCCCCTTTTGACCAAACGTATCAAATGAAATTTTGAAATGGCCATTTTGTTCAAAATAGTTCAAAAAACATACTAAAATGCCTCCAGGGTTGACACAAGCTCCCAGAACCCTTGGGCAAGAGCTAAGTAAGTTATGCCCCGGGGGCATATAGGCTTTCCACGGAATGGGCTGTCGTATAAACTTCAGATGGGGCTCGTATGATTTTCAATTAGAAGTTATAGTGCCTTTTTTAACAGTCAAAGTGATTTGAGAGTCACAATCACCCCCCCGCCCCTCCATGCCCATCATTTCCCAAAACAGACCTACAAACAAAGTTTTGAGACATCTATTTATTCAGCATTGTTGAAAGGTTGATTAATTATGCATTTGGAGATGTCAATCCCTCTCCTTCCCTCTGAGGCATCAGGGCAAGGGGTGTCAGTTTGGCGATTTGCTATTGCTGAATTCAAAAAGGCGATTTTCATATGCAAAATTCAACATTTGTGTATATAGAAGCTTCAACTTCAACAGTAAAGCTCTCTTATACGCTGAATTTAAATCATTAAGCTTCCTTAACCTTTAGAGGGTTTTTGCCCCATTTTTTAAAACCAAGCATTTTTTGACTAAACTCAATGAATCTTTAATTCGGAATCAGCATGAAAAACCAATTCTTTTGATGTCTATTAATACCAAAATTCAGTTTTTTTTTAAGTTTTGGTTACTATTGAGTTAGGTGGGCAGCTTCGCTTACCTTGGTAGTATCAAACAGTTCGTGGTAACGAACTGTAAGTAAGGAGCGACCGGCTCAATAGTAACCGAAACTGTAAAAACGGAATTTTGATACCAATAGATGCATCAAAAGAATCAGATTTTAAAGTTGATTTCAAATATATAAGTTTCATTAAGTTAAGTCCTACCCATCAAAAGTTAGGCGCCTGAGAAAATTTGTCTGATTTTGGAAAAAAGGGGAAAACATCCAATAAAAGTTATAGAATCTTAATGAAAATCATAAGTAGAAGTGACCCTATTGACCCGATCACGCACCCCTGCTGCCACCTACAACTTTTTTTAACACCATATATTGGCACGAGAACCACGTGGTTTATGGTTTTTGTCAGTGAGAATGAAAAAACAGGAATTTTCTCACTTGAAAAACAATGAATTTTGTCACATTTATGGTTGTTTTCATGGATTGTTATGGATGATTTATGGTTTTTGTCAGTGAGAATTTGAAAAAACAGGAATTTTGTCACATTTATGTCTGTTTTTATGGTTTTTGTCAGTGATAATTTTAAAAACAGGAACTTTCTCACATTTTTTTATGTTTTTAAGGTTTTTGTCAGTGAGAATTTTAAAAAACAGGAACTTTCTCACTTATAAAACCATAAACCACGTGGTGTAGTCACGAGTCAGAACACCTGTGCTGTCGACCTCAATTCACCTATCGTGAATCAATAATTCCCCTTAGAAACAACAAATTAATTTCCCCTTTCTTGACAGACCAATCAATCAATGACATCATCTGTCAGACTTTAAAAATTTTCGCCTAGAAACATTTCTCCAGGAATAGATCCAAATCATTAATGTCTTTGCCTCGGGAACAGTTCTACTGGTTGAACTCCAAAGGATATTAATAACCAAAGGCCATGGAAACAATTAGGCAAGAAACATCTTAGCGATGAATTGTTTTAGCGCGCGAAAAGGTTTCATATTAATTTGAAATGCGTTAGCGCAGAGATGCCAATAACAAAGGAACACGCTAAATTTACGTTTAGGGATTATTTGGGCGAAACCGTTTTAGACAGGTTATGGAACTATTTTGGCGAAACAGATAGAGACATTTTAAAAGAAGATTTTTGAAGAGATTTTAGAAGAGAATTTGAGTGTGGTCGTTATAATACACAAGTTTCATTTGAACAGTGTTGTGAGGTCCTCTAACCCAACCCCAAAGGGTTCCAATCCTCCTACCCCAACCCCGAAGGAAGCCCCCGGTCCTCAAAGCCCCCCAAACTCCCAAAGGCCCTCCACCGGTCCCCCAAAGGCCCACCCAGACCCCCAAAGGCCATCCCCAGGCCCCAAATGTCCCCCAGGCTGCCAACTGTCCCCCCGGACACTCAAAGGCCCCCAAAGCTCCCAACGGGCAACCGGCGCCCCCAAAGGCCCACCCAGACCCCCAACTGCCATCCCCGGCCCCCAAAGCCCGACCCCCCGGCCCGAAAGGTCCCCCCGCGCTCCCCAAGGACGACCGACCCACAAGGGCCCACAGACCCTCAAAGGCTCTCCCCGAGCACCCGTCTTTCGTTGATGTGTGTTGTCTGAAACCTATGATTTGGGATGTATAGTTTGCTATTTCAGGCTTTTCTGAGCTAAGGTTTTCTAGTATTTCGTAGGTGAATGTTGTCTGAAACCAATAGTTTGGGATGAGTAGTTTGCTATTTCAGTCTTTTATGAGCTAGGTTTCTTAGCCTTTCGTTGATGTGTGTTGAGTGAAACTTATGATTTGGGATATGTAGTTTGTTATTTTTGTCTTTTCTGAGTTGGATTTCTTAGTCTTTCATAGGTGTGTGGTGTCTGAAACCTATGATTTGGGATGTGTAGTTTGCTATTTTCTACTTTTCTGAGCTGGATTTCTTAGCCTATCATTTGTATTATTTGTCATAAAATTATTATTTTTGATGTATAGTTTTATATTTCAGGCTTTTCTGAGCTAAGGTTTTCTTGTATTTCGTAGGTGAATGTTGTCTGAAACCAATAGTTTGGGATGAATAGTTTGCTATTTTTGACTGTTCAGAGCTAGGTTTCTTAGTCTTTCGTTGGTGTGTGTGGACTGAAACCGATGATTTGTGATATGTAGTTTGCTATTTTTGACTTTTCTGAGCTGGATTTCTTAGTCTTTCATAGGCGTGTGTTCTATGAAACCTATGATTTGGGATGGGTGGATTGCTACTTTTGACTTGTCTGAGCTGGATTTCTTAGCCTTTCTTAGGTGTGTGTTGTCTGAAACCTATTGTTTGGGATGAATAGTTTGCTATTTTTGACTTTTCTTAGCTATGTTTATTAGACTTTAATAGTTGAGTGTTGTATTAAAACTATGATTTGGGATATGTAATTTGCTATTTCCGACTTTTCATAACCGGATTTCTTAGTCTTTCGTAGGTGTGTGGTGTCTGAAACCTATGATTTGGGGTGTGTGGGTTGCTATTTTTTTGACTTTTCTGACCTGGATTTCTTAGCCATTCGTAGGTGTGTGTTGACTGAAACCTAGGATTTGGGATGGTTAATTTGCCATTTTCGACTTTTCTGAGCTAGATTTCTTAGCCTATCATATGTGTGTCCTTTCAGAAAATTTTGATTTGGGAGGTGTAGTTTGCTTTTTGGACTTTTCAGAGCTAGGATTCTTAATCACTCATAGGTGTTTGTTGTCTGAAACTTCGAGTTTGGGATGAGTAGTTGGCTATTTCAGGCTTTTCTGAGCTAAGGTTTCCTAGTATTTCCTAGGTGAATGTTGTCTGAAACTAATGATTTGGGATTTGTAATTTTATATTTCGGTTTTTTCTGAGTTTGATATCTTAGTCTTTCTTAGGTGTGTTGTGTCTGAAACCTATGATTTGGGATGGGTAGTTTGCTATTTTAGACTTTTCTGAGCTAGGTTTATTAGCCTTTCATAGGTATGTGTTGTCAGAACATTATGATTTGGGATGTGTAGTTTGCTATTTCAGGCTTTTCTGAGCTAAGGTTTTCTAGTATTTCGTAGGTGAATGTTGTCTGAAACCAATAGTTTGGGATGTGTAATTTGCTATTTCCGACTTTTCATAACCGGATTTCTTAGTCTTTCGTAGGTGTGTGGTGTCTGAAACCTATGATTTGGGATGTGTGGGTTGCTATTTCAGGCTTTTCTGAGTTGGATTTCTTAGTCTTTCATAGGTGTGTAGTGTCTGAAACCTATGATTTGGGGTGGATGGATTGCTACTTTTGACTTTTCTGAGCTGGATTTCTTAGCCTTTCATAGGTGTTTGTTGTCTGAAACATATAGTTTGGGATGACTAGTTTGCTATTTTTGACTTTTCTGAGCTAGGTTTCTTGGCCGTTCATAGGTGAGTGTTGTCTGAAACATATGATTTGAGATATGTAATTTGCTATTTCTGACTTTTCATAACCGGATTTCTTAGTATTTCGTAGGTGTGTGATGTCTGAAACCTATGATTTGGGGATGTGGGGGTTGATATTTTTTTACTTTTCTGAGCAGG